>NW_009228309.1:5398-59142 GCF_000690835.1 Fulmarus glacialis | reverse complement strand
GATTCTAAAGGTTTCTACCTGCCTTCGTGAACTGAAGATTTTGCTCATCTATGCTACCCATCACTTCTTGGCTTTTTTTCTTTTTTTTGCTCCATTTCCTTTCAAGACTGACTGACCAAGATCAACCAGCTAGATAAATCCCAACACTGCACAACAGATGATCCATTTCCAAAAAATCAGTAAAATGTCACTTACAGGAAAAACAGCACATGACAATTCTGAAATTTTCATTTATGATTCAGTTTGTTCACCAGCAGGCTGCTGAGTACATTGTACAAATCTGCAATATGTTAGGGTAGGAAAAACTATGAAGAACCTATTTTAAAATTTTTTACAAATTAACTGATTCATAAAAAAAATAAAAATATTTGCCAATGTTTTCTGAATTTTGCTATTATTAGAGGAGGGCCAAAATGAAGGGAGGGGAAAAAAAAGAAGGAAAGAAATAAGTAACTATAATTTCTAGATTCAGGCATCTACCATTGACTCAGATAGATACTCAGATGCCATCAGCTGCATCTGTAATTTATTGCAGACAAATGTGGGAACAAACAAGAAGCTAGCTGCCTTCTTCCAAGAACTGTGAACATAAAGATGACATTCTGTTTGCTGCATAAACAGAAGGGAAATATTATTAAACTGCTCTGTAAAAGAACTTTAGCAAGGTCATTTTATGGCACTCAATAGTAACTTAATCCTTATCAGATACCTTAACAATTGCATGCCACAGTAATTTCCTTTTCTTTCTTTCCTTGCTTTTTTCTTTTTCTTTCTTTCCTTCTTTCCTTCCTTTATTTTTCTCTTTCTCTCCCCTCTCCCCAATTTTTTATTAAACTAGAGGCCTGAAAACTGTAAAAACTCATCTATAAGAAACAACAAGAACACCACCCCACAAACCACCAAAAGCAACAACAAAAAAAGAAAAAGAATAGAATACAGGACCTACAAAAAGAGGTAGGATCTACAGAAGATTTTATGAATATTCTAGGGAAATTAATTGTAATTTTTTATAGATTAAAAATTTACCTGGAAATTCTTCATTGAATGAATTAGCTAAGTGCATGAGTCTTAAAATTTGGCTTCTAAATTTCGTCTGGAAAAGTTGATGCAATGTGTGGTATGGCTACAGTAAAGCAGAGCTAACATCTGAATTCCACAGTTACTACAGCTTTTTGGTGGGGAAGTTAATTAACAAATATCCTGGCCTATTTGATTTACTTGCAAGCATCTGAGCATTTGAAGAACTTCCTGCTATTCACCCAAAGCTCCTTCTAATAAAAGACCTTTTTTTTAAAAAAAAAAACATTATATACGCAGAAAATCAACATATGTTTCTAAAAGCAATCTTATTCATATGTTTTATAGATTCCTATGAAAGTGTGCATTGTGACCTGGAGCATGAGAAATGTCAGGCTTCATAGCCTTAAAACAAACTTAATGGAAAACTGCCTGTAAGAGGCACCTATGTTCCAAAATGTAGGTTTAAATATGGATATAATTATTTGTGGCCAATCACAGAGACTTTGTGAGAGTGAATGCAATTGTTAAAATATTTTTTTAGGTTATTAAACAAGTACATGGGTATAGATTTCAAACACAGTATATTATATTCCAGTTTACCTTTGAGGGGGATGCCACACACTAATTTGAAATAATACAGGAGCTTGGTAAAGATGTAAGTGACTTTCTGATTTAACGATTGCAATCCAGATGTCCACAGAGCATTGCTCCTACCAACCTCTCAGAAGAAAGAGAACTTTCATAGGATTTCCCTATTAAAAATTTTGGCTGAAGTCAAAAGAATACTGCCTGCCACGCCAACAGCTTGGGAGATTAGCTCAGTTATTAACAATCAACAATCCCATTTTTTTGCTTTCTTCAAATGAGCATCTGAACTGTATAATCCGAATGATGAGTCTCCTCTTTAATCATGATGTTCTTGTAAGAAATAAATAATAATAAATGACCTAACTGGAGATTAAATGAAGGTCTTTTGGCTGCTATTCTTCTGGTATTCTGTCAACTAAACCATTAAAGCATCTGTCTGACCTAATTTTTGTTTTGTTGATACCATTCACCAAGCCTATAACTTCAGATGCAGTCTACAAGAGACAGCCTGATGCCCCAGCATAGCCTGCTTGGGTAAATAAAAAAAACCCCAACAATATAAATAAACCATTTTAAGAGAGTTTAGGCCTCCCCTCCTACCTCATTTATTAAGTGCAATTATTCCATAATATAGGAATGTTAGGCAGAGTTTCTCAAGGGCGTCCACAGTTGAATGTTAATTTGGATGAAAGTAGGATGTGAATTAAGGGCAAAATTATTTTTCCTCATATTCATGCCATTTGGACAGGAATAAGTTTCACTAGAACAATTCTTTGTATGCCCAGAATTAAACTAATGACTGAACACAATAAAATTAAGAAAATACATTAAGTCGTATTTTACTTTATATACGGTATAGATAAAGAATATTCATGTGGGATGTGTAGTCGTTTCACTGATTAGCAACGTCTTCCTATGCATGACATCTTAGTTATATGCTTGTACTACACAAGGGTCATCACAGAGTCATTTAGGCAAAGCAGAGCTCTGTGTAGACAAACCCTAAGCAAACAGACAGAGAAGCCTTCTTCAAAAACCTCTTTTGAATGGGCCCCATCTGAAGATCTGGGCTAGAAGAAAGGAATCAAAACTGTCAGTCAGCTGCTGTCTTCCATCTCCTTAAATAATGGAGACCATGCCACATGTGGTTCACGGTGCCTGTAAAATTGGGACTTCCCTTGCACACCATGAGGCCAGAGTTGGGTTTACCATTATACTGCACCTTGGTACAAGCAGGTTCAGCCATGGCCATTTCATGTGACACTAGAGGTACGATGACCTGTTCATCAATCATATGTGGTGGAAGAGAAAGGAGCTCAGACTTCTCTAGCCCTCTCTGGGAAAGCTGTGTCTGACACAACCACTTACAACCCAAGCAATTTGAGAGGCAAAGATCAGCATCTCATTTGTGCCGAACTCCATTATACTCTCTCATCTACTAGTATCAGAGGATCTCACACACAAATGGGAATCGGACTCGCTATTTCTTTTGCACCCATCAGCACAACTGGTCCTAGTTCCTATTTAGATCTTATTTGTCCTACTCCTTTTCTGCTACTTTTTGCCTTCTGTCTCACAGGAGTCTGGATTAGTCAGCCAGGACAAATCTAATCTTGTGACACTTTGCTGTGATTAGTTTGGCAAGCTACAAACCATTCCCAAGCAGTGCAATCTTGGTTAATAAAACCCTCTCTGTTTTCCACAGACTAGCCAAAGGAAAGTAAGAGCCAGCCAGCCTGCAGAGCCAGCAGAAGAAAGCTGGTGTCCAAGAATGGCTAAAGGGTTTGTGTGCCATGTGCTATACCTGCACAGCAACTGAACTGTGGCATCACTGTTCGAAACGATTTTTATTTACCTATGGCTGTTCTTTTTGCTTGACCTGCATGTATGCCTTCACCTTAAAAACAGAGATGGAAGAATCTCACCTATAGTTTCTGATAACATGCTAGTATATTTTATTGGGGTAAAAAAAGAATCTATTTGTACTACCAGGACATATTCAGCTGAGGTCATCCCTCACAGAAGAATTTATACAGATGCTGGGAGGAGCAAGAAGATAGCAACATATGGAATAAATCAATGTCAAGTCAAAAACCTGCTTTTTTTAAACATCTCTGTATGTATGACAGTATTTATTTGGCTATATAAAGCAGCCCTTTTCCTCTTGTCTCTTCGCCTTAAAGGTTAAACAATTTCCTCAAGGATTGTCAGGAAGATGCTTCCTTCCCTCTACAGCTGAACCATCTGTCAAGGGTAGCCTTGTTCTGGGAGAGCATTGCTACAAGTTTATGCAGTCAGCATCTTACACCCCTTCCTACCTAGACCTAGTTTTCTTTCACAGACCTCGTGAGAACAGTCCCATAAGAAAACAATCTCCTCTTGTAGAAGGGTCAGCACTGGGCTTCTGCACAACAGTGGACAGAAAAATCAGTATGAGATACAGTATTATCTTTTACAGTATTCAACAGTTTTCTGCTAAACAGGAACATAGAGCTTTACAGAAACAGCTTTCTGAAGAAAGTTAAGGCTAGAGAACTCCAAGAGCAAGCAAGGGCCATTGACCAAAGACAAATTCACTCTATCCACCAAATACTTGTAAGATCTTCTGAATTCAGAGACCCTGAGGCCCAACCATCAGGAACCCACTTCCTTCCCTTCAAAACTGAACTAAGTTCACAAGAAGAATTTCCTTCCCTTCTAGTGTGACTCCCTATCCTCTAAGGCAAAGCCTTTTTATAGCAGCAGCTGCAATTGCATACAGCTGGTCGGCTTCCTGCCCCTCCTAGGGGCTGCAGTTAACTCCTTCTCTGCCTCGCGGTGTGCATGGACTGTACGCAGCTCCTCATTATCCTCAGCACTACCCTGCTCTTGACGGCTATCTGAGCCTTCACAAACCCTCACTGCACCACCACTTCGTTATCTCCTAGTTAAAGACTACAAGTGTATCCCCTTGTAATTTAACTTGCTCGATTAAACAAGCAAATTTCCCCATTGAATTTACCCGTTGCTTTTTAAAGACTGAACTGAGGGAAAAAAAGCATTAATGATGGAGGCTTTGACTATGTAATGATGCTTTCCAGAAAGGCGCTGGCACCTGGTTGCAATGTGTTGATACCTCCCAGGGTGTTTCTGTGAGGCTGGGACTCCAGAGGCACCCAGCAGGGTCAGTTCAGTTCAGTCAAATCACTGACATGCATATGCATGCTCATGTATACATCTGGAACATTATTCTTCAATATATCGTTCAAGGAACAGAATATCTTCAAATGTGTTATTAGGGGTCATTAAAACCCAAGCTGTGGAAAGACTGACAATTTCAGAGGAAACTGTTTATAAACTGGCTAGAGTATATATCTGAAAAATGTTTTAACTTGTTAAAAAAAGCATACCCCCCTATTTTTTCATGCGCTGATTCTGCTTAAATTTCCAAAACCACCAGTTCACTTTTGGGCAGAAAATACCGGGCATTTCAATTTATTTTTAAACGCGTAACTAGCTTTAGAAACAAGGGGAGGAGGTAAGGAAGTTTTTTTAAAACTATAAAGCTATCAGTAAGAAAGCAGCCAACAACTGTCATATCCTCACACTCATACCTCTGATCCCGATACTGCAAACAGTCGCACATCTGATAACTCCCATGAATGTGAATAGCGCGAACTCTCCCACACAGTGCCCTTTGTGCACGTGCAATTCCAGGAAGCCTGAGCTAATTTGTCACCCTAATATCTCCAAAAATCTGGCCCTGAGTGTCTGCAAAATGGGTGACTATATTAAAACATACAGCTTATATTTATAAAAAGCTCTTGTTTGAAGACACAAGCTCTTAAAAGCACCTATTAAATTTTCACAATTACATAATAAAGCCAAATTTGAATTTGTTATTAGACGCTGAAATCTCTACTTTACTGCACCTAAAAGGAAAAAAAAAGGGCCAAAAATAACACTTAATTATCTGCTGGTTATTTCCAGACACAGAAAGTGTTGAGGTTTTGTCCTTGTTAAGAAGATTATCTTCGCTTTTTCCTCTGGAATGCATGTAAAACAGCTCTTGCCTTGCTGCAAGCTTTAGGAAAAAAGTTCACTGCTAAATTACCTGTTGTCTGGGGACTTACATTTTGCAATAAGCTGCTGAAATTGCATTTTAATAAGGAGTCTTGACCTGTGCTGTGTATTTTCCTTCAAGGCTCTACAAGCCATTTTTCTTACGGAGGTCCTGACCTGAGAAGCTCAACCTGGATAACCACAGCCAGAGGGGGATAAAATGCAACACCTAGGAGATTTCAGTAAACACTAAAACCATTCCAACTTAATCTGTGCTAAAATGCTTGGAATGTGAGAGCCACCGATGATGCCCCTTGTCTGTGTGTCTGACTGATTCCTTTCTTCTCTCGGAGGAAAGCAGAGCCTGGGAACTAGGCCAAATGCCTGCCACTTACCTTAAACTGATCAGCCACTTTAAGATTAAAAACACTGAAAACTGCAACACCATGAAAACAAGGCTTCCTTCACATTAAATGCAAAATGCAACATAGGGCTTGCTGTGATCTTTTTTCCATTTTACTCAGTGTACACTTTTTTTTCCATTTCTGCTCAAAGGTAGAAGCCAATAGTTACAGCATCTTGGCCAACTATTCATTAAGGTTTATAAAAAAGAAATTTATGGTTATTTAGGAGTTGGCACAAAAGCACGTTGTTGCTGGAGAAGAAATATAGTTTTGAAACAGTCTGAAACATTGGATGTCTTATTTCAAGTAAAAGCTATATTCTATCTTTGCCTGTTGTATTTAGAGAAGTATTGAAGTATGTGCTTGGGATAACCGGTGGGTAAATTTCTCAGTGGTTTTATGTACTGTAAATACATAGTCAGTTCAAGAATTTACTTTGTTCTGCAATAATTATTTCATTGTTGCAATAAAGATAAGTGTAGAGATAAAATAATGGAACAAAGTCATCATTCGTTGAAGCAGGTGCATCTACGTGAAGTGAGGGCTTTTTGTGTGGCTGTCTTTTCTGGAAGAACAGATTAAAGTTACAGTACCAAAGGCCTATTTGACAGAAAAAAATTCAGGCTGGATCCACACTCAAATATGGATATACCCACACCATGGAACCGGCAAAAACTTTTAGTAAAAATGGTACTTTGGCTTGGAGATTTAATATCACTTCCTCAACTTAAACAAGTCAATCAAAGAAGACACGTTTAAGTCAAAATTACTGTGTCTGTATTTGGATTTTTCTTTGTATGGAGGTAGCTAGAAATACTTTCTCTCTAACACATGTTGGCAGAAGTGCCAATATGAAACCTGGTGTCCTGTAATTTCAGCTGTTCTCAGTGCTGCATGGCTTAATTAAATTATTTGAACTGTTTCTCTCCGGTATTTCTTGACACACTGATAAAAATCACCATCGTGCAATGTAACAGTTATTCACGTAACATCACAACGCCATTGCTGTGCGTCTGCAGTCAGTCCTGTGGGAGCAACAGCGAGCTTGTGCCGGGTGGACTATGGTGTCCATGCAAGCTCCCTGGTGACCACCCTGAACGTTCACTCAGGGGCCCAGGACGAAAGCTAGGGGAAGTGCGCTCCTGCTCTGCTGCTGCTGTGTGCCTGCCAGCAGCTGGATTTTCTCCCTTCTCTCTTAGGAGAGTCATTTGCTTGTTTTTAATCCTTTTCTTCTCATTTTAAGGTCAGATCAAGCAGAAAAGACACATGACTTTCTGGCCGTGCATGTCTTAGAAGCCGTAAGACGCTGGCCCTCCAATGGGTTGGCTTAATTACGGGGAGGTCAGCCAGCGAAAGAAGGCCAAAAGTAAAACAGAATAATATACTCCCTTGGAGGCAGATTAGATTGGTTAAAAGAAGAAAAGCTCATGTTAGATTTACAAAACCTAATGCTCAACAGTGTCTGATTTTAGATTTGTCTCTATGTATTTCTGCATCTATAGCAACATCTGGAGTCACCAAGCAGTATGGCCACAGCACAGGTAGACATGTTCTGAGCTAAGACCTGGAGATCTGTACTCGTAGCAGCACAGCTATTTGGGAGCAGGAGGAGCAGAGACATCTTTCCTCTGAACCTTGAGGAATTATGTTGGTGCCCTCTTGTTTCGCAGGATTAGGCCCCCTACATGAAAGAAGCAGAAAACAACATAAAGCAACCATTGCTCCAAAGAATTCATAAGACAAACTTAAAATGGAAGCAACAATTTCCTTTTTGAAAATACAGCCAGTAACTTTGGAGACCTTTTTTTGTCTTCCACCAAGATAATATATAAGCCCATTTGTGGATTTATAGGCTGCATAGAATGTCACCAGTGAGAAAGTGTCACCTGAAAGACATAAGGCAGTGAAGAATATACACCTCAGCTCTGGTGTGTGGAGATCCCTCAGAAAAAGCATAAGGACATTTGGTTAATCAATGGTCTCACTAAACCCATGGCCAAAGATAAATGACTGTAGAAAATAATAGAACAATGGGTGAATATGGGAAGCTACTGTTCATGCGAGTATTGCTTTTGGAAATCTGTGCTTTGGGAAATTCCTGAGCCACATAATGTCTTTTCGTCATAGGCTTTCTGTAAACGCTTTTTGAAGCCATTTAGACTTTTGGTACTTAAAGTGTCCTTGGACAATGAGCTGTGTGATGAAATTGTGTGCTTTATATTCCTCTTGTTTGTTTTAAATCTGCTGTCTGAGAATTTTATCTGATGATTCCTTATTCTTGAGGTAGGTGTAAATGAGTGAGTTACTGTTTCTAGTCATCCTCTCCTTTCACCACCCTCTGAATTTCTACTCTGTCCTCCAAAAATTGTTCTTTTCTAGGTCTAGAAGTCCTAACCTGTGCAATCTCTCCATGTATAGAAGTCTTTCACTAGCTCTGATTATCAATTCATAAATAGTTCTTTCATAAATATTTAGAAAAGGCTTCCCAGAACAGTAAACAATACTCAATTTTTTTGGCACAAAATGATAATATAGTAGCATAATGTTGTTTTCCCACTTTATGCTTGCTTTCTTTCCCAACATGTATTTTATTTTTTTGAGCAGTCTTAGGCATGGAACCAATGTCTTAAGGGAACTAAGCAAAGTGGGCCCAAGATTTCTCTTTTCAGTGCCATGTTTAGTGCACTTTATCAAGTGGCATCGTGAGAGCCTTCTTTTTTGGTCTTTGTAGCACAACTTCCTAGAGACTTTGCAGGTAGTGAAGACCAACTATTTATTCATACCTTTGTCCCCTGATTGCTAACTACTTTTTTATTCATGGAATCACCTTCCTCCAATGGTATTTATAATAATTTCTGTTGAGGAGCATTTTCAAAGACTTTTTGGAAATCCATTGAAGCTTTTCTAAAATGGAGTCCTGCAAAAATCTTCAATGGCCTGGAGAGGCATGATTTTTCTGCAAAAGGTGTTTTAAAGCCACTTCTAATCTCTTATAATACCTTTTAATTCAATATTTTTTATACCCTTTTTCTGGTACAGAAGGAACAATTGTTAAAATCTTTACTAAAACCCCTTTAAAAATTGAAGTATATTGGCCAGCTTTAGTTCCTTTAATTTAGTTGGTATTGGTTGAAATTAAGTGATGACATAGCTAAATAGCACATCTCATAGTTCAGCAACTTCAAATCTGAGTTCCTTTAGAACATCTGGTTCTGGTGATTTGTTCCTGTTTGTTGGATAGATTTGTTTGAAACCTCTTCTGCTGACACGTCAATTTGATACAGTGCCTCAAACTCTTCACTTCTGAAGAAAGGCTGTGTGGATTCTCCCTAAGGCTCTTTGTGATGAATATCAGTACAATAACTCATTTAGCAAGTTTGCCATGGCTGTATCTTTCTCAAGTGCTTCTTTTAAATTGTGATCACCTATTTGGCACAGTCTGACAGGCTTCCTGCTTCTGATATGTTTGAAAAAGTTTTTATTAGTAGTTATTATCTGCTCAGCTAGTTATTCCTCAGAATATTATCTGGCCTGTTTTATTATGGCTTTACAGTTAACTTGCTGAATCTTATATACTCTAAGATTTTCCTTACCTGAACACAACTTCTACTTTTTGAAGAACCAGCTACTCTCTTTAAATTTCTAATATTCTCCTCTACTGTTTAAATATGATGATTTTTTGGGGGAGGGTTGGTTGGGCTTTTTTGTGTGACTGTTTAAAAGTCTCTTTGGATTGATTTTATTCATTCACCTTGAGATTATAATACGATGCCAGTAAACAATCTCCATGTGACATGCAAACATTTTACCCTCTTAGATTACAGTTTTAATTTTATTTTAAAAAGTGCTCTCAATTTAAAGAAATGAAATGCTGCTGAAGAGGGTAGCATACTTTGACTCATGCTGTAACAAGGATCCTGAATTAAAACATGTTGTTACCCCTCCTACCCTGCAGGTTCTTCATCGGTCCCCTTGCACTGCTTAGGACTACATCAAGAGTTGCCTTTTCTGTTATGAATTGCTAACTAATTGGTCTAGGAGTGCAACAAAAAATTCAGTCTCTGCACTGTAACCTTTCAAGATATTTACTCAGTCTACATGGGCATGAATGAACTCTACAGTTATTGTTGTGCTTTTTGCCCAGTTGGCTCCCTTGCCTCCCTTGGCATGTCATTGTCACTCTCTGAGCTGGGTGACTGGTGGGATAGGCCTGATGTTACACCCTCAATATTTCACTATCTCATCACTTCCACCAATTTCTGTCTACTACCTGCTATTTTAGTATCTTCATTTATCATCTAGTATTCCAGTTCATCCAGTGATTTTTAGACTTGTAGCATATATGTTGAAATCCATGTAAGTTTCTTGTCAGCCTGCTTGTCTGTTTTTACATCTGCTTAAACAAGACTTTACTTGAACCTGTTCTTCACTGTTTCCTTCTTCAGTTGTATCAACTGCTGTTCTATCTTTTATTCAAGGATACAGGGTTTTATAACTTCATATCTAGAGGATGCAGCATTCCAAAATCTTCCTCACCTGCCAGCTTTCCTTCAAACTTAAAAAATTTCCATTTACTTTTTCTATTTTTAGTGTCAGCAGCATGATTCCATTATGGTTTACATGAAGTTCATCCTTCTTGCTCTGTTTATTAAAAAATTTTCCCTCATAAATGAGTCCTTCTTTCCTTTATTAGATTCACTGCCATGAACCACTGAAACTTAGTTTTCTGTTTTTCCTGGTTGCATTGATGGTGAGATAGATCTACTGCCACAATGCCCAGCACCTCAGCGGGAAGCACAAGAGTTGCTTTCCACACATTGTAAGGTTTGAAATTAGTTAAGACCTGCATTTGAAATCTGTGGATTTCTTTTCATCTATGATGTTCAACTGCTAGGCTTCAAAATCTACTAAAACCTAACAGACTAGAGTTTAAACTCTATTTTTATCTTTCACAAAGCTAAATTGTACAGTCTTAGCGTATGTCAAAATCTGACCAAACTTGGAGCCTACAAGCTCTCCCTGAAATTAAATGTTAAAACATAAATGATTCTGAAGACTGGCTACGGTGTAGAATTAAAATTTATTTTTGCAGGTTTTAAAATTTGTTAAACTCCAAAATTGAATTTAGTCTAAGTTAAATCAGAGATTAGAATTTTGAAAGGAGAGGTCACTGAGAGGTTTCGTTGGAAACTTCTAGATTCTGAGTAGCTAAACTACAAGTTCACCTAGAGTCCCTTAGGAAGTTTAAACTGAAAATACTTGCGTCCATGAACAGGGAACACTGTGTAGGGGAATATGCAAACATAATGTCCCAGTGGAGTTTTGCTTTTGCTCCTTGCACTATTAAAAATGGGACTAAAGCAATAGTTTTGAAGGCATAAACGTTAGTTAGGTACCTGTCGACTGCTGAAAGTTAATGGGAATCATATCCCATAAGTCTCTTGAGCCTTTGACATCCTTCCTTTTAGGCTCCAAAGTGACTGATGTGCTTTTGAAAATGTTAGCCAGAGGTCGTTTTTTGCTTAAATAAGATTATCTTTGAAAAAAGTAAGAATTCAATCTCAGAATTATAATCCTGAGATGTAAGCAGGAACACAAGGATCCAGGGGCTCAGGAAAAGCAAAGGACCTGGAGATCCCAGCAAAATGAAAAAATAGCTCTTTCATCTTCTGACCACATCAGTTTTCTATCAGTAACTTCAATTTTTAGTGATTGACAAGGACCCTGTGAATCGTTCTTTGCAATTGGATCTATCTCCAGGAAGTTACCTTCAGAGAAGCAATCATAAAAATGATTGGAAAAATGTTCTTTGCTCAAATAAGGAACATACACCTGCTAAAGCATAACTCCAAAAGAAATAAAGCATGGCTTTAGTTTACATACCAGAAAGGTAAGCAGGAATTGTTCAGGATTCATTGCAGTATTTCATACCCTAAGTGCCCTGAATAGGTTAACTGCTGCACAGCAGTTTGTCTGCTGTTTGTGGCATACACAGGATAAATGACTGTCAAATATTTTAAAGTTCTTACTTAACAAAGCAAGCACTATGAATAAGAGTCCTTTTTTTTTTTTTAAACTAAATTTAAAAGGAGAGAAACAAAAGAAGAGGAAAAGGAGAACAAACATTGTTTCTATAGGTCTTACTATAGAGTAAAACAGCAAATGACCTGCAATTTCTGGATCATTTTCCATGGGAAAAAGTGAATGTCTGTGGGTTCTGACCTGGACTTTTCGGACCTAACCTTAGACTTAAGCTAAGAGATCAGACTAAGCTCCCTGTCCCAGAAAGACCTAGAAATCTCTAGAGGGCAATTTAGACCTTAGATGAGTGGAACTGCCTCCAGAGGGAAGAACCAAGATTAAACAAGAATAATTAAGCTTGTGGTTCAGTTATTTCAGTTATGTGTCAAAAGTTGGATAGTTTGAATGTGGGCCCAATACCTTACATAAATGTCCATCCACCTGGCTCGTGTTAAGAAGAGAGAGCTCTTTATCAGTGTCCTTCAGCCCTTCTCCTAACGGCTGAATGCCCCTTGGAAGTGATACAGCCCAGCCCTGTATATCCTAACCTGCAAGCGCCATTGCATTTCTTGAGTAGGAAATGAAGGGCCTGGACTGAAGTCTTTTCTGTCCATCTCATGTCTGGAAGCTGCTGAAGTTCTTGCTGCCTCTAGAAGTCAGAGAACTCTTCTTTCATAATTGTTCAAGCATCCTGGGCAGGCTGAATCATCTACATCATTAGACCATGGGACTCTTTTACCTTGAAAGATTTGTTTGATAGCCTAGCCTGAGTTCAACAATCATTTTTCTTGGGTCCTTTATGGATTTCCCTTTTCCATTTTCTCTCCCCTTCCTCTGTTCCCCTGCATTCATTACTGTGCACATTTTATAAAGAGACAACAGCAAGATGTAATAGATACATCTATTTCAGCCTAGGCCCTGTGAGAGGCTGGTCATAAGAAGTACTGAAAGACTTTTGTTGCCATAATACTGAATACATATTTTAGTCTTCAAGCAGAATGGAAGGGTAAGGACTTCCCGGCTCTGAGGTGCACGCCTTTCAAAATATCATGGCAATAAGCTTTGGCTGAGATTTTGAAAGAAATTCATACTCTAAATTCTCATTCTAATTTTATAGCCAATGGATAATTTTAACATTTATAATAATTTTTTTCTGTATCTAAGATAGTTCTTTATTTTGAGTTTGATTCAATCAATGAAGATATGGAACAAAAAAATCTACCTACTTTTCTCATTTATTCTATGGAAGATAAAAAATGTATGAGGCTTCATGGTGTTATTTGACCAAGACCTAGTTTGGTACTCTGCCTTTTATGTTACTTCAAATACCTCACATACCTTTTTTTCTCATATAGTCACAGGTTTCTTTTGTCTCTTTTTTTCTAAATGCTTACCATTAGTGTTAACATACCAACCTTTTTCTCTTTAAAAAGTAAAAAAATACATCTACGCGGGGTAGAAGAAAGATTCCAGATGACTTGATATTTTTCTTATCAGTAAAGCCTATACTTTACTCATCTTTTCTCTCAGGAAACAAATGCTCAAACCTTGTGTTTAGTTGTGATGGATGTCTACCATAGACAGAGGCCAACAGGACACAGCTTGTAATAAAACCAATGTGTTAAAAAAGAAATATTTTCCCTTGCACCATAAAAAAATAAAATTAATTAAAAAAAATTAGGCAGCAATATTCTTCTCCCACACCATTACTTTTTGAATGCTGAAATTTGGAACAAAATGATCATTTTCTACCTTGGAAATGAAAGAGATGGTCCTATGTTACAAACATTTAATTGCAAAATTCTAGTAGCTGTCACCTTTGACATCTTCCCTGTGTGAGCTGTGGACAGGAAGGAAAGATGAATGTGGAAAAAGAGTCTAGCAGGCTGCTGAGGCTGCTTTGCTTTTATCCTTGTTCAAAGTTAGTTTTAAGAAAAGGAGTGCCCTGTACCTGCCTTGAGAAGAAGGTAAATATAGCTAAAAGCAAATTTGCTATATGCAAGAAACCATTATTTTTCATTAAACTCATCACTCTGGACAGAGTGATGAATCTAATTTTCTTCCTATTTTGGGGAAAGAGGATCAGGAAACTAATGAAGGCAGGAAAGGTCCCTCAGCCCCCTTCAGAAACAAACCCCCCAAAATAGGGTAAAGCTGGGGCTGTCCTGTGCTTTTCACAAATGTTGTTTTGCTGACATATGTCTAGCCTGGCATGATTATGCCATATTTCACGGAATTAATCAGTTAGAATGATATGAATCATAATAAGAATTGACAGCCTACTCTGTTGTCTTTGTACAGGCTTCAAAATTCAGCAATGAGCACCACTCAGAAGCAGTAGGTTGAAATCACACACAGATTTTGGACAGTCATGAACATGCACAATTGAACGTACAGAATGAACTTTCAGAATGAATCTGAACAGTGAACCAATTCCTCCCATTTTCCCAACACTGAACAGAGTTCAGTGAATGTCATTCTCTAGGTAGAGCAAAACCAAAGCAATATCAGAGAGAAGTCAGAAAAATATTCTGCCTACTTTCTAACTCATGCCTCTTCCAAAGTAATATGAAGGTAGGTCACAGCAGATTCAAAAGTGGATATGAGCAAATGTTTGGACACAGTACACATTTTTGCTTAAGAGTGAGCAGCCTCTTGGATTGCATGCATTTGTGAATCTCCAAAATTATCTTATTTACTTATTTATATGTAAACTCTTAAAATCAAACCTTGACAGCTCTAGAATAAGAAATATTTTTACATTAAATGCAACAAAAACTTTCACTGACTTCTTCCATTACAAAGACAGGACTGAAATGGATCCAGACTAAAAACAGTCCCACATCCAGGCCCCTTCATCATTGTGAAGGTATTTATTAAAGAATTGTAAAAAAAATCATTCCTCAAAGCAGTATCAGATAGACTTGTCTCATCACTACCAGATGTTGTCTAACCTGTTATTTCCTTCAACAACAGAGATTCCACACTTCCCAGGACCATCTACACTAGCGCTTCCATAAATTCAGAATTTTTTAACTTCCCTTAAGTCAGATTTTTTTCCAGATCTCTATCTGAAAACTATTCTTTAATCCCTCTCTGTTATTTTTGTCTTTAGACATCCTTCTATAAAGCCATGAGGTACCAGTAATTCTTCACACTTAAACCTTCCTCAAAACGTAGCCCTAGCAGAGGTCTTCCCCACACCAGCCTGCATGTTCTCAAGACAGACTTGTTAACAACAAATGAGACAAAACCAACAGTTAACTGTAACAAAGTAAAGCTAAAGACTGCAGAATTAATGAGCTACGCTATTTAATTCTCCCTCTTTTGGTGATTCAATGTTCGCTTACCTTGCTTGCCTGTAATCTCCAGCATATACAAACACCCACTCCAGACTGCTGGCTGCTCTGGACAAGGACCTGATTTTCTTCTCTGTAAAACCCTCGGTTATTGTTGGCACTTTCCAGTGACAGGAGTAATGAAAAATACATCTTTCATTTATATTGTGATGGGCTCCTTTTCCCTTCTCTGAAGTGCTGGGGAATGTGACTTGAAAATGCAGAGAAGAAGCATAGATAGCTGTGCTGGGGAGGTGAGGCTGCCTGAACTATGCTTTGGAAGTTTCTGAATGCACTCAGGGTGGTTGGATTTTTTTTTCAAATATCCCAATAGTTCCAAATTTTAGAGAAACAAACACAGTTTTACCCTTGTCATGTTTACAATAGAAACCCTGCAGTATGACAGTCAAATCACAGGGGGAAGTGAAAACACAATGTCCATTGCTGCCTGGAACCTTTTGCAAAGGCCCGTGACGACCTACCTGCAATATAATACGATGACTCTGAGAGACCTACACTGGAAAAGGCTGTCGACAAGAAATACATAAAAGCAAGGAGTTGTCTCTGCCAAATAGATTTACTATGTCTAATAAAGCAAATAGGCAACTTATGTTTTTAAATTTGTTGATCCAAGCAAGTAAGACTTCTTGTATGGCTTATTGCTAACCTGAGATAGAAAAGAACCATCAATAAAGCAGGAAGAACTGCATAGCAACAAAATGTTTTGTTAATAATATATCACTGGTAATACAATTACATGCATTGTTTCAGTACTTGATTAAATAAGTGAACAATTATAACCATTTTGATCTGGCAAATTTTCTTGGTCACCAGCATCCCTTCAAAGGAACTCTGGCTGATAAAGTGGCAATAAAGTGCTGCTGTTCAGGCATATCAGGTTGCACTTGATTATTTAAAAAAAATATTTGCAGTTGAGGTTTGACATACAGTAAAATGAAGTTACAAAGGAGACTGGTTTTCTGTTTGCTAGCAGCAGCTGCAGATATTAAATCAGCTGCTCCAAGAAGAGCATAGCTCACAAAGCACTTCAGAATGGCTCATTTTTCTCCACCCAACTGTTTGAATATAGAGTATTTGAACCAACTCATTTAAAACCTTTGAGGTTTTTCCATGAATAGAGAGGGCAAGGAATGAAGTGAAATGCAAAGTAGGTCTGTGACGATCAAGGTTCAGAAAAACAAACTGTTTTAAGTGTCCGATTAATAAATATATCATGCTTTTTGGGCCTTGGTCATCTTGCTTCACTCTTTTGGAAGACAATAGTTTCTCCACCAACCTAAATTGAACTACAGTGTATTTTGTAAGCGTCAAAGCATGTTTCTTCTGGTTAATCTGAAAATGCAGATTAAAGTTGTCAGTGTCTCATTTTTATGTGATTTGCATTTTCATCCATTTGTGACAAAAATACAGATGGCTGGCTAGACAAAGATTAGCAATTTGGTTTAATGCCAAAGCAATAGTAATGCAATTAAACTAAAACACACACTTTTGCAAATAAACACATGCAGTTTTTCAGTTTCTTTTTCTTAAGATCCATTCTGTGCCCAGATCAACTTTTTTCTGTGATGAGTGACAATGGACTGGAAGACAGCATCGCTCTGGAGATCAGCGAAGGACTGTGAAGACTTCCTGGTCCAGGTCACAGATTTGTGTGTAGAACAGTGCAACAGCAACAGAAAGTTATTGCTATCTAATGAGCATACAGCGGCAAAATGAAATACGTGTGTCAGTCCAGGTGTCCACATCACAAAACCCACAACTACCACACATTTGCTGGCAATCCTCTCTGTGTCAAAACCCAAAAAACAGGCATGGAAATTTAGCTGTTTTTACTCCTCAGAGATAGGCCAACCTTTCAGGCTTGAGGGATGTTAACAACATGATATGGAAAAGTTTACTGACTCATGTAGTCAGTTTATGTATACATAGACATCAGCAGAGACGAGTGAATACTGCAAGGAGTATTTGTGCAGAGCCCTTTACATTCTGAATACCTCTTTATTCATACTGCTACACAAGCATTTTTGAGGGTTTTGTCTGTTTGTTTCTCTTCTGGGTAGGAGGAGTGGGGTCAAAATGGCTAATCATTGTAAGATAAAACCGCAAAACATGAGGTGAGCCTCCTCTCACTGAGCTGCAGTAATGAATTTGAACTGTCATGCAGAGATTGATGAAATTTATCATGCCTAACTTCAGCCATTTCAGACCTGTGTCTAGCTGTAGCCAGGCAGTTAGAGTCCTTCTACAGTCAATGCAAAACCAAGGGTAACTCCAGAAGGTAGTTCATCCAACCTACCTTTCACAACTATCTTAGAGGGCTTCTTTCCCTCCACTCACTGTAGAGAAAGTGTTGAGGATGAGCTTAGACTAGACACTTAACTTTTAGGTGGCTAAATGTAGATTTGATGAATCCTATCCACCCAGACAAATGTACTCAAACAAGAGCATTCCACTTACTATCCTTCTGATTAAAAATGTTTGATGCAACCCAAACCTAAACCAGTAATCTGGGGTCAAGGTGATCAGTTTGGTAGTTTAACAAACAGATGAAGTATTAGACAGTCAATAAGGACAATTCAAAGATAGGGTTATTAACATCCCCTCTTCTGTGGGGAGTGACAGCAAGTTTTTCATTTGGTAATTCATGACCACATGCACACACAAAACGATGCCTTCTTTGTCTAAATCAATAATTACACCAGACAATCCCACTCTCTGAGAGTTTTAATACATAGGATCATCAGGATACAATCCGTTGACTTCTTCAAAAAAAAAAAATTTTTTTAGAACTGAGATTTTACTCGTCTCTATCACTTTCTGTAACATTACTTTGTAATCCTCAGATCCTATAGGAGGAGGAGGTACTGGGAGGATGAAGGTGTACTCCCAGAACCAAAAGGTCCTGCTACAGCTGTGCTGTTACTCATACAAAGTGTTTTTACCAACCTTTTCTTCTGTTTTTTGCACCAATATCAGGGACAGGTTTTGTAGCTTCATCATGAAACAACAAAATTGTTATTCAGCTGTGGAGGATATAGTGTCCCTTCTACAGGAGGATAAAAGATTTTCAGTCCACAGACTGACTTTTCAGTGCATAGCTCTAAAAACCTTTTTTTAACATATCAGTGGGTTAAATGCAGAGGTCACTTGGAACAAGCATGTGCACCTCCCTGTTCAAGTTGCTGAAGAGGAGCTCCAAGTAAAGAATGGAATAATATCTTCTCTCCTATTTCTCTCCCTAGAATAAAGGAGTAGAAGGACAGGAATCTTTTCAATTGTACACAACATAAACTTGCATTCCATATCTCCTAACAAGGACTGTAGAGTTGTACAGTTCCGAGAGTGAATGAACCCTATATAACCTTTTAACAGAATTCTTTTTCAGCGTACTACCACACTTTAAAGCTCTGATCTGTACTTCCTCCAGCTTTTCATTCTAAACAAAATACTCTACCATTCTAGTTTTCATTTGGCTTCTTATGCTTCACTGCTAGATGCTCTTCTACCATGAAATAGATGTTATTTAATATTTTGAGATTTTTCTTCAAAATTTTTTCCTTATTTCTCAGTTCTTGGGGTTCTCAGAATGTCTTTTCAAAGTGTTGAAGTGTCTCTTAGAAGTGTTAGGAGGCTCTAACGAGAAGGAGGAATCCAAGCTGAAGATATTCCTTGAAGAAGAAAGAATAATGTTTGTAGCCATTTCATGCATGGGCTAATGGAGGTCATTAAAAAAAGGGGGTTGAAGCTAATGAAGGGTGTGGATCTAGATCAGAGGAAAGAAGGATGTTTTTTATGTTTCTTGGAAGGTGCAACCAATCCAAGTGGCAGGCACAGAACTGGGATTTCTCAGCATGAATCCAATACAAATCATTAGGAAACAGTTTATTTCAGTTTCTTTTAAAGAGCCAGCAGATGTTGGACAAGCCAGCAGGAGTCTTATAGGAGACCTGAAACTGAGTCCTGAGCTCACTTCCTTACTACTGGGCAAGAGAATGAGAAAACATGATAGATGCTGCAAGCTCAGCTGTTTTCTGTGGCCCTGGCAGCTGTATTAATGATGTACCAGAGAGACATGCATCTTGTTCTGACTGAGCAAGGTGGAGATTACCAGGTGGAAAAGAAGAAGGATCTGGAAGGTCCTGTCTCCAAACACTGTGTATTTTAAATAACATTAAATCAGCATATGGTGGATTTTATTTGATTACTTTCCATGCTTTCCCTTAATACTAATCATATAAGGCATAACCCCCTGTCAGCACTGGAATGGTATATATTACATGAATTACTTACAACTGTACACATCCTAGATCACCTTTATGCTGCACTAATTTAGTATCTTCACATTTCTGCCTAAGTGAATCTGAGATCCCATAAAGCAATAGTAAAATGTAACAGAATCCTAGACAACTGCTTAAAATCTGACATTCAGTATACAGACAATTGCTTTCATAGCAGTTTATTTGTAAGCAGAAGGCAAGTCCAATTTGGTCCATGAAAATGTCACCTTACCAATAAATGCTGTCTTGGCATCTTCAAAAGACTCTTTTTTCCTCAGAATAAATACAGATTCTCCATTTGTATGATGTCAGTGTAATCATCCCAAATAGGAAAAAAAGCAGAACTAATCAAGGTACATAGAGTTACATGGGGAGGGGAAAAGGGGAGAAAGAGGAAGCAGAGGAAAGATCAGCTTTTTCAGGAGAAAACATGAATTCTTTGAAGTTTGCATTCAGGATGAGGGGGCCATTGACAGGCATGTGTAATTACAGACAGAAAACTGATAGATGTGTGATTATAGACAGATGGTTAGCTCGGCAGGAGTTTCTGGCAGCTGGGCTCCAGCACTTCTTCTCATAAGTCTTTATGACTTGATCTTTCTTCAGCACATAAATATTCATGTACTTACATTTTTATGTATGATTTAGGTGTAAAACAAGTAATGGTTCTGCAACATGCTGAACAGCCTTGCCTTTAAAATTAACCATGAAAACTTCTGCCAGATGGTTAAATTTAAGCAGTCCTGCTGACTTCATTCATTTTCATGAATCTTTCTATCAGATTCACTGGTCTATGTCTCAACTGTCATGGGTAGGTTTTATTTAACCTGATTGTGGCTATCTAAAGTGAGGTGTCTATTTTAAGAGAGCCTTCAAAGCACTCTTTGACTCTTTGGAGGGGAGTGACAACCTTCAGAAGGAAATTCCTTCTACCTCAGTAGGATGTCTCAAGCATGTGGGAACGATCATGCCTGATAACTAGTTTGGATGAACTTTTCGTTTGGTTAATATTAAATAAAATGAACATTTGCCTAAATTGCGTGCTCTGGGATATTAAAAAAAAAAAAAAGAAAGAAAACTTCTCTTGTTTCCAGTGAACTTCTCCAAAGCAAAAATAGTATGATGTCTATGTCCAGCAGAGGTTCTTAGAGCACTTCTGTGTTCTTCTGTGTAGCTGTGCACAAAATCTGTATTCGGACATGGCATAGACAGGCACCAGCCTTTCCTTTCTAGGCAAAGGACACCAACATGTGGGTAGGAGGGAAGTGACAGTTTGCTCTGATGAGATTCCTAAACCACATAATCTGTGGTGACAGATTCAGGGGCAAGCTAAAAAAATCCCATGAGACTGAAGTCAGCTCTTCCCTTTCCCTCAGGCTTTATTTCTTTTAACCTCTCTTTTCATTCTTTCACTCTTCATAACAATTTCCTCAGCACAGGCAGGGAGATAGACTTCTTTTATTCATTCTATATGAATTGCAAAAGCTGAGGTACCCTAGACAGAGGTATATCAGATAGAGACTTCTCTCATCGTTGTTTCAGCTTTTTGCAAGTAGAGCAAACATGTCACATTTTTCATCTCAGTAGCCTGAGTGCCTTGACAGCTGTAAATGAGTCTGTAGATGTGGCTATGAGGTCTTTGGGTCTTGTTGCTATGTTAGTTATCTGATGTTTTAACTGAAAAAATCTGCTTCTCAATTTCCCTTCTGTCTTACCAGTTCTAGGTTATTCTTCCTGAAATTTTTTTTTGTCCTAAGGTAACTTCATATTTATTAAAGAAACATAAAGCAAAAGCATCAATCATTTCAAGTCAAATGTCTGTACCTGCTATCCTAGTTTTGGACCTCTTCTCACATGCATTTAGCAATTAGTCCATTGTGTTCAGCTCCCAGTCAAGTCATGCAGTGTTACATCATGCTGTGGTTTCTATATGGAGCTCAATAGCAAATTTACCAGTGTGAATTTTGAAGTCGCAGTCACTTTTGCAGAGCTGTCAAAACCACACACAGCCAACAAATAGTTCCATACCTTCAATTAAAATGCATCTCAGTCTTCTCTGCACTCATTAAATGCTAGATCTCCTTCAGCACTTGTCTTGCAAGCTCTGCTGAATATAGTTATTATGTTTTTAGGACAAGACGCATTTCCCACGCAGAACTAAGCCAAGGATATCTTACATCACTGGATCTCTGAAGTTTGAACATGGTCTTACTTTTGAAATGAAGCGGTGTCTAGCCAGACATGACTGGTATTATTTGCTCTCTTTTAATTATGACAAGCTATCTTTGTTGCCGTGGTTTTGAAGATCCGACATTAAACTAAATGTATTGTACGATAAGGCCCAGAAAGAGTAATACAACTTCAATCTTCCTAATTGCTAGTTGTATACGCACGTTTTTAGTTCTAGCACACAGGTTTAGAGCAAAACCCATGTAATAAAACAAAAGCACTAGCATTATTTCAACTTTCCTGAGCAACTCAGCAATCGTTCCAACTCCAACTCCAAAGTCACACACTGATATTTTAGACCTGAAAAACCATTACTCTAGTGGAGACAGTGAAGTTCTCTCTTGCAAGAACCTGTAACTATAATTCACACTGTCTCCTGAAAGTATCCAAAAAGACTCTTTGACTGTTGTATACTACTTTCTCTGTTTAGTCTCATTGATGATGACCCTCTGAACTGTACGATATGTTACCTGCCACAGAGCAGGCTCCAAACGAAGTCCATAGAAATCTTTACTCACCAGCCAGGTAGATGTCTGTCTCTTGGATTAAAGCAGGCATGATGAATCTGTGGTCTAGTCTCCAGTGTTGTTTTATATGGGTCCCAATCACGCGATCCTTTTATTCCTTATTCCTGGGTGACATTACACTGTATAGTACAGATATGCAATTTGCCAAGTGTGTCTAAAAGGTCTCAGAAAAGACAGAGTTCCTCATCCGTGCTTTAACCAAAAGCAGCTATCATCCTATCACGCCAGATGTGTTTCAGCAGGGATGAAGCTACAACACTGTGCAGAAGAACGGTGGTATTTAAAATTAGCAAAGACTGCGATTAAAAAGAAGTTCATAATTGTATGTAAAGAGCTTATGTGAGAATGCCAGCTGGAAAGAGAAGGTTCCTTGTGTGCAATTCCTATCTTTATATATGGAACTGTTTTTGTTGATTCTGTTTAACTGCGTTCATTGTGGCATTCTAGTAAAGCAAATTATGACTGAGCCTGGCTGGTAGTTTGTCTGATGCAACGTAGTTCTAGATTTCAGGAGTGCTGCTTTCTCAGAAGAATGTAATGATCTTAGATGTCTGTTATACTGGTTTGTCTGCTGAAAAAAGTCCGCTTTCGTCCGTTATTTAATAGGTGCTTCTTTTGAAATCACAACAAAAGGCTATCTGAAAATAACTGCATCAAGTTCATAAACCTCTCTGAAGAGTCAACTTTTTTTGGAAAGACATGTTGGGTTTTGTTTTTCTCTACCCAGTGGCAGTTTCAGGCTTCTTGTCTGGTGTATTACATCAAAGCTGCAAGTAGAAGTGCTATGTCCATTTGCAGCTGCTTAATTCTAAGGCTGGTTCTGCTCTGGTCCTGGTGTTCCTCACAGCAGAGTCTTCCCTGAACCTGACTGCCAATTTTGAGAATGGCTGGGAATTTGTAGCACAGGAGATCCAACTGACATCTGGCTCATTTTTTCCAAATCATTAGAAATTTTAGTAGAAAAAAAATATCTGTTCATCCAAAGATAATTTAAGGACGCCTTCTGAGTTGCCAGAAGACTTTCTGAAGGTATTGCTAGCTTCTGTGAAGTTATTTCCTAGGAACCCTTCAAGTAAACATAAAGGAACACATATGAAAGGCACTGATTGTCCACTTTCATTTCCTAACCATTTGCAAGCACAAAACTACTGTAAAATTAGCGTGGGATCATTTTATAATCACCCTACATACAGTGGACCTGCCATATCCAATGCTTCTGGTCAATTTTTCTCCAGTGTAACCTTCCTTATGTAATGGTGCAGAATTTGTAAACAGGTATGAAAGGAGATTTGATTTCAGCTTACTCAGGATAATATAAATTAGCCGGGGCAGATCTAGTGCAAAATGGAATCAGTCCCATAAAACGGAAAGAGAGAGTTCACCTCTGTAAGAAGTATTTCCCTCATGATACCTTTTCCCTTAACAGATCCTGTTATTTTTATTGCAATCACCTAAAACCAATTTAGTTTAGTAAATATTTATAATTTTTGAGAAACCAGATACCTTAAACTGCTTCAAGCTGAGCCGAAATCCATACCTTTAAGTACTGGAGACTGCTAAAATGTCTAATACAGCCCAATTAATTTGTAACCAGACAGTGCTGTGGGAAACATTTGTTCTACTTTCTTAAGCATTGTTAGCCTATGTTCACCCTTTAAATTAACATTCACTTTTTTATATCAAAGCTATAAGTGTATTGCTAATTTCCTGTAGTAAATAATTTTATGCATATGTAAAAGATGGCTATATAAAATAAGATAATGAGGAAGTGATATTTTTGGCATGTTCCTCTATAGGGTCTAAAGGGTTCAGTGTTATCCCCTTTGCAGATACACATGAATATGCTTGTTATATGGAAGTCCAATCCTATGAAAGGAGCTCTTGTGAGAAACTAGTCACCATAAGATGTTGTATCCACTGTAAAATATAGAAGACAAACTTTAAGCTGACTCATTCAAATGCTTCTTCAGGATCAAGAGACAACAGTTATGGGTTATGCCTTATTTTTTTTACATCTGTTTTTCAGTATTACAGAACAATCTACTGTCAATTAATTCTGCTTGGTTGAGATGAATAAAGCTCCTGTGGACCATTTCAAAACTGCAAGATTATCTGCCAATAGGTCAGAGTCTGCATTTATTAATGACACTGGATATTTGCTTAAGCAAATACCTCTCATGTGTCTCCAGTATTTAGAATTATTTTAAGAATATTTTTGTTATTTTAGCTTGTAAAGATGCATCATCCAACACTGATTTGTTTATTTGTCTAAGAACAGCCATTAGCACCAATTTGGATTTTATTTCATCCCTTATTTTTTCTGCCATATTCTCATTCAAAATGTACTTTCTATCTCCTTTTAGACAGGGACATTCTACTAAATTAAAATAAATAAACTGTAACCTTATGCACTTTAGCCATATTCTTCTGTAGCCTCCAAAGATAATGTCTTAATTTGTTTTCTTATCTGTGATCAACTCGTTCTTATTAGGGGTGCATCTATATTCCAGTAACTCAGGGAATGAGTTTTTCTTTTTGACAAAATCTGAAAAGAGTCCAATTCTGCCAACGTAATTTCAATATTTGGGCTTTGATTGTATGGTTTGTACAGACTTAGATGTATTTTATTGAAAGATTTACATTTTTCAATTTATTCTTTTTTTTCTACTAATTTACACTGTTGGTAGAAAAGTAAATTACTCTGAATTTAAACAAGGGTTTTGAGTATTTGAACCAATACCCTGATGACTTTCTCTTATCCTACATGAACAGTATAAATAATGTATTAGAATGCCCCCTTGAGGAACATTGCCAATGACTATCTATTTCAGCCATCATCTTTTCAGGGAGGGATCTGAAAAATCTCCAATTTTAGTTCATTCCACAATTGACTGCAGTATTAGTTGGTTAGAACAAGACACAGCCTGTTCAGAACAAGCAAAATACAAGGAGGTAAGATTCAGATCCTAGGTCCCTATTTTAAAAGGAGAACATGCTGTTTTTCTGTTTGGAACAGGTAAGAAGAAATATCCTGTATATGTCTACAAGCTGAGATCATTGCTTGTGCAAATTCCCAGCTTTATACCCCAGACTTCAGGCTCTCACCTCTCATGAGATGTTATTAAGATCAGGATTTCAGTGTTAGTGTGCAATTTAGATAAGAAGCTCCCTCCTCTCCACACATATGTTCTGTTGGCTACATGGCTGGTGCTGGACTCAACATGTTTCTCAAGGTAATGAAGAGTTGGGGCAAGTATGACAGCGGTTGCCACTTACACAGAGTAAAATGGGAATCAGGAAGGTTTGGGCAAATGGAGAGGGGATGACCAGAAGTTTTACATGTTATTTCTATTAATGGCACAGTTTTAGGAAAATACACAGCCCATTTGGAGTCACTGGAAGATGAAAAATAAAATTAAAACAAGGGTAAAAACTAACTGGACAATTCACTACTTTTTTAAGTAAGCAAGGCTGCGGAAGACAACAACCAAAAAACAGCCTCATCTCTTAATTGACCAGGACTCTGTCTCCTCCCCAGGTGCAGTGGAACTTAATCCTATGCATTATTCAGCAATAAGGACAGGATTTTCTTTGGAGGAGCACTTATGGGTCATAGAACTTTTTTTCTGAGAGATCTTCACTCGTAAATAGAGAATAAAGAAGGGTTGAAGAGTGCTGAAACTGGAAGTTTTGTCTTTCCATTACTGTATCTGTAGGTGTTAGAGTCTCTCATTCCCTGTGAGGCAGGAGAATGGCATCTCAGACTGTAGCCTACATCCTCAGCAGTCACCATCTGCTAGTAGATATAACAACTCCCTTGTCTGCATTCTTCTTCTGATATTTAGCATGATTGGTAATGATAAGAAGGGAGATGGTACTACAGATCAGAGACATAGAATAGATTATGATCAGTGCTGATTTACACCAGCAGAGGACTTGGCCCAGTGCTCCTTACTTAGGGAGGCACCAGGAGATACTTGCCTCCCTGTTTAAAACAAAATCATTTAATTCCCTGAATATTCTACTAGTCCTACTAATATATGATTCAGGATGACATAGCTGGATGAGATAACCAAATTCCTAAAATGGATCAACCTAACTCAGATGTCTCATTTAAGGATGATTTAAAGCAAATGAAAAATGAAAATGACATTTTAAAAAACTTTAGCCAAAAAGTAAGAAAAAATTATGAAAATTTGAATTGACTTAATGAGTATGCACAACATTTTTTAGGAAAGTGGTTGAATTTGCTGATCTGAAACCATTTGAATGAGCACTGAATTCAGAGTACCTCTGCCATAACTCTAACTTGAGCTCTCATTCTCTGGAATTACAGTGGCCTGAACATGGCTAAGGGTGCTTAGACAAACTAATGCTACCCATTTAAGGAGCTTGTCAGTCAAACTGGAGGAAATACACCTCACATCTTCCACTAAAAAGAGCTGAATAGTTAAAAACTATTAAATAACACTGTACTCTCTTCTAAACAGTCGGACAGAAATTTACCTTGGCCATCATAGATATTACCAGTTGTTCGAGCATTGTAGCTTTTCCTTTAATCTGTTTTTAGAAGAGAAAATAGCAGAAGATTGAATTCTTCAGGTATTTCTCAACATATGGGACTTTTACTGTTTAAATTCTGAAGAGAGTGAGAAAGAGATGGTCAACGTAACCTTGAAACACAGCATTTGAAAAAAAATACTTAAAAACAAAGCACCTGTGTTTTCTGGCTGGACAACAGTGTATCAGCCAAAATAGCTGTTTTAACAATTCTGGCTGTGGTGAGCTAGCTCCCCATAATTCATTTCATAATTGGGAAAAAATGCAGCATTTTCTGACATCATCTCAGCGCAGTTTTGGACACATTGTACTGCAGAGAATCCAACAATAACCACTTTATTTTCCTCTCCATGATTTAAGAAGAATCCAGTGACCAGGACTGCATATGGTGGCAATACATGTTCATTTGGGCTTTTTGGTTCAAAATCTAGACACAAATAATAAATGCGCATTTGAGTATAAATTAAATTGTATCTATGAACTTGTATTCTTTCGCTTTCCCTGCTATTAAGAACAAATAAAAGAATCAGACCCAGAAGTTTCAGAGGCCAGAATCTGAAAACTAGACATCGGACTCTGTGGGAGAGGAGAAAGGTGTCATCTCTCCGTTTTGTGGTTTGGAGTTATATTTAAATGTTATCACTCTGTGTTTTTTTTTTTCTTCAGTCCCTATCTCAGTGGTAACTGACTCGTGTCCTATTACTTGTTTATTACTAATTTTAAACCACAGGCCCAATCACACAACTGGGCTCAGAATTCCTCTGTGTCACATATGAATAAAATCTGTGAACTTCAGCTGGCAGATCTCCCTCCACAGCTGAGCGGGTCGTTGCAGAAGGAACTGTTTTCGGAGAGGAGGTGATCTGCCCACCAGAAATTGACTGCAATTCTAGGACAGTAATTACTACAAAGATGGCAGCAAAATCCTGATTCTGACCTTGGCCATCCTGATGCAAATCCTGAATACGACCCCCTCAAGTTACTCTGAATGTATAGATTGAACAATATAATTTGACTTTTTCTTCTACACGGAAACAGGGACCCGTTCTGAGAATGCTCTGGTGTTTTTCATCATGTGAGAGCTTTCTGCTGAGAAACTAGCAGGTGGTAGTCACCCTGCCATTTCTGGCTTATTTTGCTTTACCTGATCTGATTTAAGACAGGTTAGAGAAAGTGATGCAGATAGACACAGGTCTATGAAGGGAACACAGAGGATGCAGCAGATGCAAAGAGAGCAGGGATGGTGCCTGTTCAATTCCACCTGGCTGCTGTCTCCAGGGTGACTGTCATTATCAGGGAACACAACCAAGTCCTATTTTTAACTTGAGTAAAAAAAGCAATTGGCCTCTAGTTTATATTGAAAACCAATTGAATAACAACTCCTATCTGGGAGAGAATGTCTAAGCTTCTGCAAGATCAACTTGTAGAGAATGGCCCAAGAATTACAAATCTAAACAAAAACTCAGTTGCCTATTGATGTAAATCTTTCCAGATTCCTTCACTGTCTCCCTGTCTAGCATCATTTAGAATTGAGTGGGAAGTGGATATGGAGACAGGAATGAAAAGAAAGTGAAACGGACACAGAAAGGAGAAGATAGAAGTAGAGAGCAGCAGAAAAAGGTGGAGAAAACAACTACAAAATTCTGCTAAAAAGATCTTAAAAATTGCATGTCACATCCAATTCTTCAAACGTAACCCATGACAGAGCAGCATTATCTTTCTATTACAAATTCTTAAAAGTGCTTTCATGAACAGGTCTATGTGCCATATTTTGCACAAGGGATGTGTGAGGGACGTGACTTTTTTGAGTCTAGAAAAAAACTTATCAAATTAGGCCAATCTTTAAGAATTTGAACTTTGCCTGTTTAAGTCTTGAAATAATCTGTGTCACCTGATCATGCTTACAATCATGCCTATGATAATGATCATTGGAATCTTCTGCCTGGATGCTAATTAGACCATGGCTGAAGACATTATCCAAAGACAAGCTTTCACTGCTGTAGCTAGGCACCAAGGCAAGCAGCCTCCTAATGTTCTGCCCATACAGTTCAGGGAACACCCTGGATGAAATGACCACAGAGGAGAAACAAGGCACATGGGTTGTGGTAGGAGCCTATGACGGAATTATAAGACTGAGACAGGGAGTCAGGAGTGTTAGAAGCATAATAAAAAACTGGGACCAGCTGAGCAAGTATGGGGCTCACAGCTGGCACTCATACCAGGAATGATGGGGAAAGAAGACTGGATGAGAAAGAGAGTGAGGAGAGACAAGCTAGTTACTGGAACAAGTAACAGCAGGCAGAATCAGGCAGAGTTTAGGGATGCTGGTGTGTCCACACCTCCCTCCAGCATCTGGAGCTGAGCTGAACATCTCTCTCCTGTCTAAAAACATCAGTGAAGCTCAGTGGAAAAAGGCATGTATCATCCCATCATGAGTCTGCTCCACATCGTGGATGGCAATTTGCTCCTTTTATCAATTATTCTGTTGTTTCCCGTGCTAGAAGTCAATACTCTGGTTGAAAAAGGTTCAGTCCTATGTAAGGTGATGGTGATTTGTAGAGGACCAGTGTGATTTTCTGTATGAAAGAAGTGGTACAAGGTTATGCAGAGCTGACTGATGTTTTTTAAATAATTTGGGTTTACATACAATTGCACAGCACCAAAAAGCCAAAGACACATAGTACTTCTGTAACAGTACAAGGTAGTGGCTATTGTCAATGGTGACTGCGAACACAAATGACCCTGAAGATCATCCACAGAGGCAGGATGGACATGATTAACGTCTCAGTGGTTGATCTGTGAATGGTTGTTTAAAATACTGATATGTGTGATCAGTTTTTGATCACACACTTCTTCATCCTTTATAATAGTGCTGACATTTAAAGCCAAAAATGTGACAACAGATTATATCACAGCTTCTGTGGTTCAGCTCACTGTTTGACTATGTGCTTCAAGTTCAGTTTAACATAATATAGGACAGTGCTGCTTAAAAATGGCCTGGAAAAGGTGCAAACTCCCATGCAGCATATGTAGACTGAGAAACCTGTATTAGAGTACCAAGTTCAAAGTGCTGCTAAACTGAACGGTCTCTAAACATGATGCTGTATATGCGCTGTGTTTCTAGTACTAAATGCTCTTCTAGGAGATTCTTGTGTTAACAGACATGTTGGCTGAATGCTTGTTGAAAAACAAATTAAAATGCTTTTTATGTATTTTTAAGAAACTGGCTAACATAGAAGAAACTCATGTAGTTCACTCTGTATTTGAAATCATGTTACTCTACCTGGAAAAGTCAACTGCAACTGTTGACAGTTTTACCAGAAAATCTGCTTCTGACTGCATATTGAAAAATAAAGTTCCTGTGAATGAATGCAAATAACTGAAAAATAATCCCAACACAATTCTAATGTGTACAACTTCACAGTAACCACAAAAGATACATATTCACTTTCAGATCAATGTTCACATGAGAATAAAATAGGGAGCATCTTCATTTATTTGGCTATGACTAGAAGAATAATGTCCACAGGACTTTAGGGAAACGGGTTTCACTACAGTTAAAGGATGATTCCTTAAATTCAACTGCTAACTGTTATGGCATGGGATTTTTTAGAAACAGTTTTCTCAACTTCCCTTTGCATTGTCAAATCAAACAACAATTAACACTGTTGGAGAGAGCTGGCTACAGCCATATTTCTCAGCTCTTTCCTGAAGTGCAATGTAAGATGAAGATCCTTTTTTTTTTAACAGTGTCATTAATTTTTATGTTAAAAAATCAAGTATTAAAAACTAGCATTACATCTCATAGACAAAATATTGATTCTATGACAGCAAATGAAAGGTCTTTAGGGAGTATGGACAAAACCAGAAAATGTGCACATTTTCAAATATGATCATATGCAAAAATAATCAAATTTGCTGCTATAAATTTCAACAATTAGCAACAAATAACAGTAAGTAAGCTAGTAATAAATGTGTCTCAAAGAAATTTTAGTGTAATAGAATGTTTAGTATAACTTCATTGTGATAGTTAGTGTAATGATTTTTAAAGTCATGTCATTTGTAGAAGTCAACAGAATTAACTGGCATAAAATCCACAAAATCTTTACACTGTGCCTTCCTATATTTGGAGGGAAGAAATGTTAATGGTGACTTCAATTATTTGTTATTTCAGAGAAATAGCTGCCTCTTGATGCTTTTGAACATGCGTAAGACAAATCCAAGACCTTTAACCGAAATTGTTATGGTGTCTAACTTTTGTTCCAGGCAAGCTAGGACTACAGACACTGAGCCAACTCTGTATCTGGCCTAACTCCACTCACAAAATTTGGCCAAAGATAAATTTGTCACTTCGATTTCAAGTAAAGTTCGGATCCTGTGTGGTGCTCAGGGCTCTTCCAGAACAAATTGTAATACAGGAAGTCTGTAAAACCACATTTGGAACTGAAGGCTTTGAATTACTATTCTTTCCATGACTTCCATATAAATGACTGAGCTTGCATTTTTCTAGCGTTATTACAGTTGAGTATTTCTCTATTTATCATAGCTATTTACTAAAACAAATCATCATTTGTTTTCATGGATACTACACGAACACCAGAGAAGATGCCCTACTGTAAAGACTGACTGGGTAGATTGAAGGAGAAAAAAAAAGTACAAGTAAATTTGCCATATAGCAACCGAATACATCTTGACAATGTGAATTTTGAGAATGTTTTTCTAAAACTGAAAGTAAAGAGACTTCTAAACCGTCCCTCAGGTTTGCTATTTTCAATCATTTAGTTTATTGCAGATATAGAAATTGTTCTGAAAACAGGTCTTGCAGAGTTACAGTGCAGAAAATAAAGGTGACTCAGCTGAGGAACAAAGCTTATGAAGATTACGCATAGGAAACACCAGGGAGGAAAGCATGCAAAACAGATTTGAGAGAGGCAGATAAATGGAAAACAAAGGCTGGCATCTTTGATGCACCACATGGAGTGATGGGTTGACATAAAAAGAGGCAAAATAGTCCAAATACTGCGGACTTGGTAGGTAAGGCCAACAAGTTCGTTTGCAGCAGTTATTTCAGAGATTCAGACTGGAAGGATGATAAATATTTATGAGGAAGCTTTTAAATTGCCATGGTGAAAGAACGTGGTCAGTCTGTTAAAGGAATCACTGTTTGGTGTCAGCATTGAAGATAAGGCACTCTGATTAGCGTATATATTATACCAGATGGTATAAACTGTTTTCTCATTGGAGTAAGGAAACAATGATCTCTGTACAATTACAAGTTCTCCATTTTTCATTACATCTTCTGAGAATCTGATATTTCCCACACAAATCTAAGATCTCAGCAATGTACACAATTGTGCAAAAGCGTGTGCAAAAGCCCTTTACTTCTTGTTGCTTAAATGCTTCTGCAATGACAAAATGAAAATCTTTCAACCCAGTCCACAGAAGGTACAAGCTGTGGTAACCTCCCTCTGCAGAACTTCAGTTTAAGCTGTTGCATTTTATGTTTACAGCTCCGATAATGTCTTGTGTGAGGATCTGAATGTTTAACTGGTTTCTGTAGGAGTAAACTGGAAGGTACAGGTGAGTTGGGTGGAGGCTTTTGTTGTTTGGCACTGATCAGAAGGAATGCAAGCATAGGTTTTGGCAAATTCCCTGGCTCTGGGTGATTTCTGAACACCCCACATGAGACAGTGGTTGGTGAGTTAGCCAAGCTGCATGAGAACAACTTAGGTATCAGGTTCTCTTTACAGGTACAAGTAAAACAAAGAAGTGTGAGAATCCATGCAGCATGCCTTAGTACCTCCCTTAGCAGAAGGGAGGTAGTTTGCATAGTTTGTTCAAGAGTCTTAGTGCCAGGCTGCAGCTGGGATAAGCACTTTTCAGTGCACACCCTTAGCTCTAGATAGTCCGTCTCCTTGCATCAGGTCAATGCTGCAGTTGTGGGATCCTCGCTCTTTAAATGCAAGACTTGTCTCTCTACCCCCCAAATACTGGGACATATTTGTGCCAAATCTTTCTCTAGCAGCAGGTTGTAGGCAGAATGACTATCAGTAGGCTAAAAATACAATTAACTTCCCAACTTGGTGAACAGGTATCACCACTGATCACACCTGTGTGGAAGCTCCTCGTACCGATAGAGAGACATCTAGCAGAAAAACATAAAAAATACAAAAAAAATAGTAATGAAAAAGAGTCTTCAGTGGCCAGCAGAGTGCAAGCTTCTTTTATTAAAGTGAGGGTATGTCTGAGGGCAGTGTGTGTTACCTTGCTCTGTTGTCCATTCAGAATACAAATGACATATATGGGAAAATAGCCAATTCCCACATCCAAGGAGGACCAACAAATATGTCTTTCTCCTCAACAGCAGAGAAATATTTGGTATTCTTTTACTGTGTGCAAGTTATCCAAGGCCTGTCAGCTTGAGGATATAATTTGTTTTACCAGATGAGTTACAAAACTTTAGTCATTGTTATGAGCACATGGATATGCATTTGTTTAGTCATTTTACTTCCTAGGGAACACCGCCAAACTGATCTTTGGATCTCACAAAAACGTGAGTTGCCTGTTTTTCCTGAAGCTTCATCTGATGCTTTAAAACCAAACTTGTGCCAGTGAGATAATCTAAATTAATCTTACTAGCAGGTATTTTAAATTAATATTTCTCCTCCTTCATAGTTTTTTTACCCTTGTGCCACATAAAGAGTTCGAGTGGACTGATTTTCCACAGTAATACATCTACGCCAGGACTATACGGCAGAGTGTCATGGCCATTGTGTAAGGCTTCAGTCCTACTTCTAATTGCTCTTGGTATCTTCAGACCTGCTTCCTCCTGCTTTTCTGCCTGATTGGTTCTTATTTAAGCACATAGTTTCTTACTGTAGCTCATGCCTTTCTCATTCAAGATTGATACTTGTTTGGGCTCTGCTTTTTTGCATGTTTGTGTTCACTGCACCCACCCAGTGCAGGAAGATGTGCCTTCAGCGTTCTGTGAAATTGTTAAGCATCTGCCTGAGACAATAAAATGTACTTTCCATCTGCTGCCATACCATATCTTTTAAGATTGTTTCCAAGATTTTCTCATATGCTTGTTGTTAAGTCCATTGATCTACAGCTTCCTGGTTTATCTTTCCAAGTTTGGAAGGATGCGTTGATAAAAATACTGTCGTTTCCAGGAACTTGTCCTAATTCCAGTGAATTTTTACATTTTTCATTTCAGAGTTGCACCTATTTACATGCCAGTTCCCTTTCAGTCATTTTCCTGCCACAGTCAAAAGTTCAAGTCTTCCTTGATAATTTCATTTAAAATATTTAGATATACATTATTTTTCCTTAATGCTTTTTCTGTCTTTAGTGCCTATAATCTTCTGGTTTGCACATTTCCCCCCCTCTACTATATCTAAAACTGTCTCTTCTCAACAGATATTGATCTCCTTCCTATAAATGTTGAGATGGGGCGTTGTATTTATACCATCATAAATCATTCCCACTTAAGAGTGATTTTCCTTTTTTGTTTTACTGACTTTATACAGATTTAGATGTATTTTTCTGATCTTCCTATTTCTCCTCTGAGCTGGTGATTTGTCTTCTATGATCATCTCTTTAGTGTTTTCTTTTTTTCCTTCCTTACCTTTTCCCTTAATTATTTTTCTGCAACTAGAAAAGTAACTCTCAATATCTATTCTTCCCAAGTTCTTTAATGGTTTTAAAGTACCCTACCATTTCTCCTTATTTGCTCTGATATGACATGGTGTTTCCTATTGTATGTGACTGGATTTGGAGTTTGCATAATCCCCGCCTGTGCTGAATCATTCCCCAGCTATGGATATTCTGTTACTGAATTCCAACAAATTTCCTTTACCTTCTCATACCATTCCAAAATCTGTTTACAAACATCACTATTTTTTACTAAATACAGTCTGTATAAATCCCAATCAAGTTTTTCAAGCCTAAGTGCTCTCCTCCTTGGTCTGATTCTCGTTTAACACATACAGGCTTTGCATTTGTCATTTCATTGGTATTAGTGGATTTTCTTCTGACCCACAGTGGTGTAAAGCAAGGCTCAGCTCCTCTGGTTCACAGAATGCAACAAAGACTGCTACACAGAATGTAACAAACTGCTCACACTTTGTTATGCTTGCCTCATTTCCAACTATTAGATATAAAATTGTTTCAGCTCTAGTTGGCTCTTGTGTAGTACATTTAAACTTGTCTTCAGTTTGTTGGACTTCCCCCAGCTAACAAACACATTGTATTCAAAACCAAAAACTAATATCAGAAGTGAAAAGAACGGTTAAAGACATTTCTTTGGCCTGACTCAGATGAGTAATGAGGATACAGATTTCCCCCTAGACAGATTTGTTAGCTTAATGTTACACTTGTGAATTGTACTTCAGAAATAAATGCATGGACTACTTATATCAGCTGAACAAAACAGTGATACTCTCTAAGCAAGAAGGAGCATGTTTTTTTAAGCCATGCATCCCTAAAATAGTATCAATTTTGGTTAACTTTGTTCTCAACAAGCTTCTCAGTTTACCACTGTTCCTTCTTGACCTCAGTTCCCTGTGAGCTCTAACCCTTCTCAAGGTGTTGTCAAGTGTCCAGTCTTAGAAACTGTAAATATATGAATACTATTGAGTACTGGTGTTCATGCTACATCAGTTCACTTTCATCAACAGCTGATGCTCTAATGTTGCTCTGTTACAAATGGCCTGCTCAATATTTCAATCTGTTATAAGAATAGCTAAAAAACCCAAACAAACAACAGTTAATTCTGTTGTGGCTGGTGCCCAGGCAGAGAATGACAGATAACAGGTAAGACATGTCTGGAGTATTATCCATACTTTCAGTAAGAAAAAGAAAAAACACTTGAGCTCACTACCAATCAGCATATTTTACACTTTTACAGTTTTTCTCCTGAGGATCTTGAGACTGTATCAACAAGAAAAGCTGGATTATGTCACCAGAACACAGCTCAGTATGTGGGTTTACTGCTACGTTTCAAATGTCATGGTAACAAGCAATATAGGTATTTCTAATGACAGAAAAGCAAATGTCACATTCATTGGGAAAGAGGGATCATTTATAGGCCAGTCAGCTTCACCTCTGATCCCTGAAAGACTATGAAGCAAATCCTCCTGGATGCCATTTCTGGGCACATGAAAGACAAGATGGTGACTAGAAACAGCCAGCGTACCAAGGGCAAAATAAGTCTGACCAATCTGATTGCGTTCTATGATGAGATGACTGGCTTTGTGGACAGAGGGACAGTAGTGGATCATGTTTATTTTGACTTCAGCAAGGCTTTTGGTGTGGCCTCCCATAGTCAAATCAGTGAGATATTTTTTAGTTAGGTGGACAAAAGATATTTGGAACACTGGTTAGATTGCTGGGCTCAAAGCATTGTGATCAAAGTTCAACCAGTGGATGGTTACCAGTGATACTCTTCAGAGATCAATCTGATACTGAAGCCAATATTATTTAATGTCTAATAAAGACCTGCATGTTGGGATGCAATGCACCTGTAGAAGCTTCACAGATGACACTATCTCGAGGGGACTGCAGTGAGATACAGTGAAAGGCAGGTCTGCTATTTAGAGCATCTGGAGAAATGGACTGACAGGAATCTCATGCCTAAGAGCAGAGTCCTGCACCTTCAGCGGAGTCAGCCATGCAGCAGTACAGGCTGAGTGACAACTGGCTGGAAAGCAGCTCTGCAGAAAGTATTGGTGCCCTGGAAATCCTAGTGGACAAGCTGAGCATGAACACTTGGGTTGTTCTTATGGTGAGGAAAGCCAACTGCACACTGGGCTGTGCAGGAGCATAGCTGGCAGGTTGAGGGAAGTCATTCTCTTCTGTTCAGCACTCATGAGACCAGATTTGTAGTACTGTGTTCAGTTTGGGGGGTCTCCACCAGCACAAGAAAGTCATTGATGTACTACCATGAATCTGGTAGTGGGCCATGAAGCTGGTTGGAGGCTGAAACACATGATTTCAAGGAAAGGCTGAGAGAACAATGGGGATTTTATTGTCATGTTCACCTACCTAATGGAAGGGTTTAGAGAAGATGGAGGGCTAGTGACAGGACTAGGAGGCAACAGAAAAAAGTTGGAACATGGAAATTCTGATCAGATAGAAGGGGGAAAAGAATCTTATGAGAGTGGCCAAATACTGGAACAGGTGCCCAGAGAGGCTATGGAATCTCCATCCTTCAGGATATTCAAAACTCGACTGGACAAGGTCTAAGCAACCTGATCTAAGTGCTTGAGGGCTGGAGGGCATCTAAATCTACAAGGTGAGATCCAGATGTCCACTCCAACATAAATTCTTCTGTGGTTCTGTGATTCTGTCCTCCCAAATCCTGGCTCGGGTTTAGAGCTTTAGAAAAGGACAGGCAAAAAAGACTATTCCTGAGGCTTTTTAAAAACAAACAAACAAAACCTGAGAAAAACTCTAGCCAAAAAGTTTACAGACCTGGAAAAAAAGTCTATTCGGAGAGCCAGGTTACCAATATTTGTCCTATAAAAACAGTTAAAAACTACTTTTCTGGCTTTAATGAAAGCCAAATGTTGGAAGTAGTAATTAGAATGTTTACAGTAAAGTGCAGTTTTAGATCTGCAGCATAGCCATGCCTGACAGGTTTTGATTAATGATGGCAAGCCACAAAATAGGCCGTTCTTTCAGTAACATGCTGCGATATCCCAGATATCCATCAGTCATAGTGTATCTGCTTCCCCATCTTCCCCCCTGACTTTACGGGCTGGTGAATCCCTAGCAATAAAGGACCTATCCAAAGAGAACACTTTGTTGTCCTAAGCAGTCTCTGGTTGAGAAGGGTGAATATCAAAGTTTGTTCAGGTTGCTTGGGGCTTTTTAAGGTAAGTTTTGTATATCTCCAAGGATGAAGGTTTCATAGCCTCTCTGGGCAACCTGCTCCAGTGCTTCATAGGCCTCAACAGTTCTGTCTTCCGAAATACTGCTGCTTTGTTCTATTTCCATACAGTCTGTTCTTGGTACTTTTAGCTCTGTCTATACTAACAATCAAAGCAGGGGCAGGATCCCCAATTTTCCATACTGTTTAATTGTTATATTGGCATGGTTTTGGTTTGTGCTAGTCAGCAATTGCCCAAACAGTGCTTGGGAAAGGCATTTGATATGCACTGTGATTCATTGTAATAGTGACTGTCCGCAGTAGACAGTTCAGATGTGTCCACCCTGTGCTGGATGAAGGAGAAATAAGATGCACAAACACATAGCTAACTCCTTTTGCTTAAATAATGCACATTTAACCTGGTGGCTTAAATGTGCATCAGAACAAAAGAACAATCCCAAACCTGTTCTGTTTAGTAGTATAGCTGTGACTCCCCCTCACAAATCCCCAGTGCTTCTTTTCTCTTATCATGAAGCACTAACATAGGCAGTTGTTGCTGAATTGTGAGAGAAGTTGTTATTAAATAGTAACAGTAAATTTCTTCTGACACAGAAGACAAAAAACATATTCTGACTTCAAGACGAGGTCTGAGTTGGTGAGCAGCTATCCTAGCTATCCTAGTAAGATACATGGGAGTCATAAAAAGATGTCTGCCAGCTCAGTTCTATATTCCTGGCTAATAGACATTATTTTCTCTTTACCCTTGTGTAATCTGGTTACAGTCTGCCCCACATATATCTGTCTCCTTTTACTGCTTACATTCTACTGATTCCATGTTTTAATCTTTGTTCATATACAGTGTTCATGTACAGATAAAATGGTGCATTGCTACTCTTGTAGAAGTGCTGGTATCACACCTGTAATGGAAATTCACACCAAAACATGACCTCTGTGCATGTTGTCTAATCATTATATTAGTAGTGAATCATATACAGATGTAAGACGTCATAAAACTAGAATTTTTCTACTCATGTGCTGCAGTCTTATATGAAAACTTTTGCCTTGACTTTGACTGTCCAGATGGAACTGCTTGAAGATGCATGGAAAGAGGAGAAGGCACACAGGCTTTAAAAACTTTAAAAGAGGTGGAAATGCTCAAGTGTATTGTATTTGATGGTGAATCTCAAACCTTAGAAGTACAGCGTGCTGCACTCTTCCAATAATAAGAAAAGAGGGAAGTTTTAAGGAAATGTCAAAGTTCCAGTAAGAAAAAGGTTGAAAACTCCTGAAATAAACTATTAATACAGCTGAATCCCCATGCCACAGTGGACCAGAAAGGCAGCTTTCTATTTCGTTGCCTAGATACACAACACCTCCCAAATTTTGAAATCTCGGCTGGGATATACATGGAACAATGTATTTTTCCCTTATGATTTCACTGTGGTGCAGTATTAGCTTGGTCAGCTCTCTGTTTCAGGCTCTTAGTAACACACAGTAATGCAGCAAATCACAACCTGAATAGAATGAAAGTCATCACATCACACACAGTCTAAGAATGTAAGATACATCTGTGTTATGAGTCCATCCACATGCCATGCAACATATGCTTCATGAATAGTCACAATAGTAGTGATAATGAGGTTTGTGTAGAAGTCATAAGGCAGAGGCAGAGGCAAAAAAAGGAAGTTTTTTTTTGCTGCAGCCACATGCGAGCTGAAATAAGTGTATGGTTTTCACTTCACTTTGAGCAAGCCTTACTCAGGACTGCTGCAGAGCAAGGATTCCAAAAACACAAGCATCTACTGGCAGAAGAAATGGGAAGTTTAACTTGTCAACAGAGGATCTGGCTTGCTACTTCTGTTCTTCTAGCATGCACTAGTGGAAGGACTTTGGCAGCACTGTGTATCAGTGTAGAACAGCACAGTAGCTAACAGCACATGTTTACACCAACCTTTTCCAGATGTTGTTTCCTTACCACTCCTGGCTACACCACTTTGGACCTCTTAGATATATGTATAGAGAAAAACACCGTAAATCTGTCGCTGAATATCCTCTGCAAATGGAAGAAAATTGTGCCAGAAGTACAGGGTGAGCGCAAGTTGGTAGTGGCCAGGTTTCTACACAACCTGTAACTGAGCTGAAAATCAGACCTATTTATGGTAGTGCTGCTGCTCTGACCTGGACAAAGGTAAGTTTTTTCTGGCAAAAATTTTTGATCCTCCAATTGAAATAAAACTAATAGCACAGAAAGAGAAAGAAAAAGTGACAAGAAAAAGAGAAAAGAAAGAAAATAATTAAGGGAAAAATAAAAGAATTGAAGATACAACAATAAAAGGAGAAAGAAAAATAGCTTCAGAAAAATTGATTGAGAAAATAGGGAGTGGGATACTGAGAAAAGGGAACAGAGGAGAAAGGAACGGAATGGACTGTATTATAGCATTTGTATAATATAAAATGGCTTTTAAATCCAAAATTTATTTAAAACTTAGTTGTGCTGTCGCTGTGTACATGCAACACCCACAGTCCTTGGATGCCAAATGCAAATAAACTAATTGCAGTGACATAAACTCATGTTATCCCATTCCAGTTCTACAGGAGCAGAAAGGGCTTCATGAAGGCAGTTTAGCTAGTGAGAAAAAGGCAGACATAGTATTTTCTTCCACCGAAAGCATTAAGTTCACTAGAAGAAAAAATGGAGCATCTGTAACATGCACGAAGTACATATCACTTAAAAAGTGTGTCTGAAAGTGAACTGATAGCATTTATAAATTAGCTGCTTATCATCATTCTTTGAGCATAAACTCATTCTATCATTGTATGCTCCCAAGGCAACTAAAATCTTGTAGAAATTGACATTTTTGCAAAAATCTTAAATAAAGCAGCTTATTGATTAAATAATTGCCAGATCTAGAAACATAATGGAGAGAAGTGCATCTTTATGAAAACTATCTGAAATCTGAAAATTTTTCTGAAGAACCTGAAGTAGAATTTGTGAACAAACAAGGATACAGAGGTAAGTAACAGACCTTCCAAAAGCATTTTTCTCCCTGATTACAGTTGTCAAAAAAGCACCCAGGACTTTATAAGAAAAGATCTATTTCCTTTTCTCTTCATGTTTTTATACTGCAATTTTTTAAAACTGCAATTGGGGAAATGAAGAAGTTTGATGGAAACAATCCAGAAATTACTAATACTGGGAAAGGGACAAATTCAATTAAACTAAAATCAAAGTTACAGTATGACTGGAGAGTTTCAAGTGTTTTGAATATCAATATTTTGTCTTAGTATTATCATCTCAAATAAGTCTCTTCTGTTTTTGACCTTCACTTGCTCACACGTGACAAAAACTAGCTGAAGTGCTTCTTGTACATCTGAAAGGCATCTAGAAATATAACTATGATGGCAACCTAAGAATAAAACAGATTTCACTTTAGGGTCACCTTCTTTGGTTATGACAAACATAGTTCTCAAGTGAGAGGAAAAAAAGTGTGGGCCTCTTACGGCTGATCAGTGAAGATAATCTCCTAAGTAGCCTGCTCTGTATTGCCCTATAAGGCACTATTGACTACAAAGACAGTTTAACCTATCGATTTATTAGAATAGGCAAATCCCCCAAATAGAAATCCCTGTGCAACACACTGACCACAGATGTGGTCAGGCTTCCCCCTGGAATTGCCTGTGCCCAGGGCCAGATATTGCAAGGTGCTTCGGTCAGCTTTTCCTAAAATCAGCACTAGTTGTGGATGCACAACATCTCAGAAAGTTAGATCTTAAAAGATCATCCAGGCTACCTGAGCAAATATCACTGAAAATATCTGCCACACACTTAGGAAAGTGGATGGTGATGGTACTTTTACATTTAGAATATAACTTACATGGATTTGTTTCCATATATCGAGGCAACACCTGGGAGCCCAAGGGTGGACAAGAACTCCGTATGCTGTTATACAGACACAGCACAAAATGATGGTCCCTGGCTGAGGAAACTTAAAATCTGAGGATGGTGCTTCTGTGAGTTATGTGTAAACTTTTTTTATCTACTAGTTGCATGGTGCAGTGAATTCATTAGCTTTTCAGGTAGCAGCAGATAACTGGGCAGTTGCTCTAGATCAGCCAGACATGAAGCAGCTCTGATGCTGAACCAATTACTATGTGCTGAGATCCTGTTGAATGAAGTCTGGTTCAAAGCTAGAGAAATGTGATTACAAGGCATCTGGATTAGAGCAGGCTTACTCTCAGGCAGTTCAGAGCACAGGGGAAGTGGCCATGCAGTTGTTTGTATTTCTCTATGCAGATATGTTCTGCAGGTGTTTGTTTCAAGTTTCAAATGCTTTTTTTATTTTCTTTGGGGAGCAGGTTAGGGTAACCTAAAAATCCCTAGAGCTTGGAAAAATACTGGGTGGGTGGGAACCTTGCTAAGCATAATAAAATGGTATGTTACTTCAAGTTGACTAAAAAATTATTAAGTCAAAATCTGTAAATAAAACATAACCTTGAGACTGATTTCATGCTATCCAGCACCTACTATCTATTTGAAAATGGGTGTAAAGTTCACAGTGCACAGTCGGCACTGACCACTTACTACCTACAATTGTAGATGACTTCATGCATTGTAGGGCAGTACCTCTATAGTGAGTCTGCAAGGTAATAGCTTGATGGTGCCTTGCACCATCAATGGCAAGGTTTTCAATGCCTTCAGTCATTTAGGATCTAGATATCTAGAAAAAGACAGTTTGATTGTATGAACCTAGGTTTCCAAAGTGATTCTTCACCTGTTCCTCAGAAATCCTGTTCCCTTAACACTATGCTATGGCACATTTTATCCCAACACTGTTTGGATGTATGCTTCATGTCATCCAGAAGCACGCATTCTTTTAATGCATACTATTTTCAGGGTAATCACACTGACACAGAAAGAAAAGGAACCACTCAAAACACAGTTTTGATATTGAGCTAATCATCACTGTCTGGGATTTATTATTCTTCATACAAAAAAGAACTGAAAGGCAAAAATCTTGTGAACATGACTTGATAAGCATTCTGCATGTAGAATTCCCTTTGACAAACACCCCTTTGGTGGTACAAAGGGCTTATCTTGTCCCTTTGCACATTAACTGGTGAAACACGCCAAAGACTGTGATGCTCAATTAGAAATGATTTACAAGACCACCTTAAAATTAAACTAATTTAAATTTGCTTTCATGTGAAAAGAATGGCCTTGCTTTCTACAAACATCAATTGTAAAATTGTATCAAATGATCCAATATTTCCTACAGCCATAAATTATGTCTGTAAGCTGTGTAAGTGAGCCTGTAAGATTCCAGTGCAAACGCTGAAAAGAAAAGAACTCCCTGTGTTTGTGGAGAATCTCCTGTAGCAACAGTCTAAATCTGCCTTTCTCTCGAATGGAGAGTATCCAAAAGTTAACCATCTGCTGGGACCTATATTCAAGATTAAGCACTCAGCCTGTCAGCCAAGAGGCATGATTGATTCTTAGTTTTAGGACACAAAAATGTTAATGTGATATATATATTTTTTTTATGCTCTTTGTGAATATTTCCCTTTTTAACCTGAGCTGTCTTAGGACTAATGAGATCCGCAGGTTTTGTTATACTGAAGTACTTGTTCTATCTGCAGGCATCTGAGACTATTTTCCTTCTACATTGCATGTCCAGAAAGAAACTTTAAAAAAAATGGAAAAATGGCGGGGAAAAAGTTTGCACAGAAGATGGAGCTGTCAAAGAACATGCAAATCTGAGTTAGCTTCTTTTCAGGTATAAGCAGGTCCTTCTAATGCAGCCTGACTAACATTTAGACACCTGAGTTATTACATACCTCTCAAAGATTGCCACAGTAACCTTTTCAGTTTTAGGAATACTAAAAAAATTCTGCTTCTTAACCAGGCATACTTTTAACCTTGTTTGCTTGGGAAAAAAAAGATATCTCCTCCTTCTGTTGAATAGTCAACACCCTATACTAGGAACAAGTGATTCTGAAATAATAAAGGCTTTCTGGCTCTCCAGAGGTTCTTAGGTCCTTTTTATTGCTTTTGGATAATGGTTGCCTTCTGTTTAGATTTGCTGAATGCATTTATCCTGAATGACAGGCCTTCTGATACCTGTAGAGTTGACTGCAGGGTTGTGTGTGTGTGCGCAAGTATGCATGGCTTCTAACAAAACACCTTGTTTACATGGTCTGTCCCTAACCAGGGACGTGTTATTTTCTTTCTTTTTTTTAAGTCATCACCACAATGACCTGTTAGACTAAACGACCTTGTACTGCTGATAACAAACGCTTGAAGGATTATTGACCACAAATACCAACCCTGACGTTTGTCACTTTCTCTTTGTGGAGCTTTCCAGAGGACACTCCATTTCCAGCTACATGAGTATCAGACCTGCACTGATGTGACTGAGTGGAGCTGTGACTGACTCACCTACTGGCCAACAATGACCTTGTCAAAGCCAGCGCTCAGACTTCTGCTCACCACAGATCTGTGTTTTTCTTGTCATAAGTAAGAACTAGATGAGAGGAGAGGATTTAGAAGCTGATCACAGCAGGACCCTGACTGAAATATATGCTTTGACTTCTCCTCTGAGGGAGCCTATGTCTCTTCACTAATCACTGGGAAGCCCTGGGAGACCAGCCAGGTATCTAAGCAACTGAAACGGGAGAATTTAAAATCCGACCTCCCCATCACGAGTCAGGTGATGTACTGGGGCCTCCATCCTGCCAGCTGATTTTTGTGGGTGAGCTCCTGAAAAATTACTATTATTTGTTACTCTGTATGGTGATCTTGTGTGATTAAGTTCTATATAAAAACCATTCTAAAAGTGTTTTGTGCAGTTAGAGCTACCACTGCTTACCTGTAACTAAAATAGCACTATAGTAATGTAGGCCTCCCTGTAGGCACAGTGACTGAAGAAGAAACCACTTCAGGTTGAGTGATATGAGTAAGCAGTGATGGAGCATTTTGCATGGGAGCAAAATGCAGCGTGTGTGGATGTGTGTTTTTATTTTTTTTCCCAAGGGAATATATAAAATTAGATATCCAAGATATCTATACAAATGCTACCATGTAGTGTCATATTCATGACTCTAAACACAGTATTTGCTACAGGCTACTTTTAAATATGGTATAAATTAACTTTCACCGTTTGCTTACACCTAAAACCAACGACCAGTCTTAAGGATAACTTCTAAAGATATTTGATGTGAAAACCACTGTAGATAGCTACTAAAAGAATGCATGCCCTCTATAGTTCTCAGTTTAGAGAGCTCAGTTATACACATATACACATACATAAATATACACAAAGAAATGCTATAGTAAATAAACAGTGGCAATAAAGAGTTATTGAAAAGTCAGAACTCTTTGAGCAGTTTAATTCTACGATTCAGTTCTAAAGGACAAGTAAAATTATTGATGTTCATTGTGCAAAATGCAGAAATACTCATCAAATGTTTCTGTCCCGTATCTGGAAAGAAGCAAGACTACACATTTCTCATGCATAGATGATGGAGTAGTTTGCAGCCCATTAGTAACTATGGAGGATGTTAAACAACATCTACTAGAAATAAACATTTTTAAATCAGCAAGCTAGGTAACTAGCACCCAAAAGTCCCTTACAGAGTTGGTTGAGGAAATGTCAATTTGCCAATGCTGTTTTTAATAGTGAGGAATAGTGAGGAAAGTCTAGAAGAGTAGAAATGAGCTAACATTGATCCAATATTAAAAAGGACATAAAGGAAGGCCTGAGAAATCCCAGGCAGAATAATAGGAAATAGGGCATGTGACTCAGTTAACAGAGTGAATGGATGGGAATGGAATTCATGCTTTTCAGTAAAGCTCTATGTTCTTTAAATTGAAGATTCTAAACTAAACTGTTGCCATTTTTAAACAAAATTGCAAGTTTGCTTGGTAAAAGTAACTGGACAGGTGAAACAGTGTAATTCACACGATGTTTTAAGTCTTACCTGCCACTCTGCTGGGCATTGCCGCAGTTCAGTGCATCATGCATTAGAACAGTTTATGGACAAGTTTAACAAGAGTTTTAAAAAGTAATTGACAAATCAGAACCATTTTTCCCTGGAGACTCATTCTGTTATTATTATGCCTCATACTATTCAGCAGTTTTGCAAATGATCTGGGAGTAAATATGAAACCACTTGTGCTGAAGCTAGCAGGCAATGAAATGGTTGCTGGAATAATGCAGAGGAACCAGGCTAAGTAATAAACTGATCCCATCCCAGCAAGACACATTTTAATACAGCTAAATAGAGGACATACATGGAAGAAGAAGGAATGACACCACCACCTTCTGACTGTGGAACAGCAGAGAAAATTTTATATGGAAAAGGTTAGTTTAGCTGTCCTAAGAAAAAGACAATACTTCTCCCTGTATCTTACCTTGCTCATATCCTTAACTAAACCAGGACTGCAAAGCTACAGCATCTATTCAAGCAGAAACACTCGGAAGTTACAGGTCATGCTGGAGATAAAGCTTCACATAAACACCTAGTGTGATACATACATCCTTGGATACATTTATTTGGAGTATTGAGAAGGACAAGAGGGATGATGGCACCTCTGTGAATTGTGTTGGTGTGGCCAACATTATGATACTACGCACAGTCCTGCAATGGAATTTGTCTCACTTAATCACACACACTCACAGCGTAGACTTCTGCATGTGTTTATCTCTAGCTGACTTTCAGAGTTAATGGAAATAAACACATTTAAGGTGATGCTCTTTTCATTATAAAAGGAATCCTAAAATAGCTTGAAGATGGCTGTCTGTGGCACCATAGGTGCTTCTCCTTAGGTTAAATGAATCCCATCTGTGGTGTCAGATACTTTAAAAAATATTGAGAAACTGGAGAGCATGCAAAGTTATTCCAGGCTGCCTGAGAATCATGTACAAGAAGAATCCACAATTGTTTATGTTATCAGAAGACTGAAAAATGACTTGCTTAGACTAAAAAAGAAACAGAATAACAAAAGTATAAATCGGTGGTAGCTAAACAGGGAGCAAACTACCAAGGGGAAATGGAGAAATCTCTTTCCTGAAGAACAATCGGATATCTTCTTAAAATACATGGTTTAGCTGAAGACAAGATAAAGTACAGCAGTGAATGAGTGAAAAGCGATGGCCTGTGATGTACTGATTAGACTGGACAATCTAATGATCTCTGGTGATCTTAACCTTGATGAGGCAATGAGCTGCTCAGTTTAACTGCAGGAAAGATAAGGTTCTGATGTATAAGAATGGAGGCATGCTTATTGGCAAATAGTTAGTTAAGACAAGCTGCAAACTGGTGATTTTTCAAATGTGTTTTGAAGTTGATTACATGTTAGTTAATTCCATTTGGTTTTTTCCATAGAGTTAAATTTCACAGCTTTTTGTCCGTCTGTTTGCTGCTAAAGCTATGGCACAAATAGGGTTTTATTATGGGGTAGGGACCATATAGAAGAAAAAAAAAATATTATGAGTTTTTTAGAATGCAGGTGGAAGACAAGTAATAGTAAAGGCCAGATAACTCCCATGTTGGCCTGTCTTAACTAAATACTTATAACTAGTAACCGCTTGCCTCTATTCTGGAAATGTTTGGTTAAAGATAAGCAGTCTTTTGTGTTGCTAATGCATCAAACAATATATTACCAAGGCACAGCTTGTAAAGTGAGCCTAGATTGCTAGAGCTGTACCTCTTCAGGCTTGCCTTATGGTGCAGGAGAGTTTGTGTATGTCCATGCAGACCTCCACATTGGGCTGAAGTCTGTTCCTGTTAGTTTTCCAACCTTAAAATGGGGCAGTTCAATTGAGTTGGTTGCTTTACTGGTAGATGAACCTCCTAAGGATCAGCTCTTCCTAAGAAACTGCAGCAAGCTGTATTCATATCCACAATACTCAATAAGGTAGTAAGAAAATGTATGGTAGGCAGAAAAAAAGAGCAGAAAAGATTTGCAGATGTTTGGCTTTGTTAACTTCATCATATATACATGCAGGGCGCTGTAAAATAAGCAACAGATTAGGAACTGCACACAGAAAATAGCATCAACATAGAGTGAGCCACTAACCACTATTACTTCCCAAAAACATGAACAGAACTCTGATAATAGGGAATGAACATTTCACCAGTGAGTACAAAGAGCAGAAGAAAACATATCTGAATGTGATGTATACACTGATTTACCCTTAACTCACTGCTGCTCCTGATGCATATCTAGTCCAGAATTCACAGCACAATTCACAATCTTTTTTACTTCTAAATTAACCAATCCCACTCCAAAATATGCAGTTGAATGTTATTGAAAGAGCTAGTCAGAAAATAAAAGTCTCCAAAAGCAAGCTGCATTGTCCTCCAGCTTCCATAATTTTTTCCCAGCCCTCAGTCTTGTACTCTTGATTTTCTTATATGGAGTAAGTACCAACCACTGTTTTACTAGCTTAAGTAAGCCACCCTCTTTGCTTCATTCTGTTACCCTTCAGACCATGCTAGTCCTTCTCTGCAGCTATGCCATTTAGAGTTTTTCTTGCATGTAAATCACCATGGGTCTACCCAGCATTCCTGATGCTAACAGGCTGCCAAATGGAGACCAGCTCATGGATATGATAGAGCTCACTAGCCAGGGTGGATGTTGTACACTGTGTAGATACACTAAGAGAGAGAAGCTCTTCTTCAAAGAGCTAACAATAGGCAATATAGCTGAGATGGACAAAAGGTGTGATGTGAGATGGAAGGTCTTGCTTCACTAGGGTGAGGTAAGAAGCTGAGGGCTGATATTCAAAAATATTTAAGGGTCTCAAGTAGATTTGTAGTAAGAGTTTCAAAAATGCTGTAGCTGACTAGGCACTTAAATCTTGCTGATTGCACTAGAAGCTGAGTTCCTTATCTGCCAGTTGCAAATCCACAGCTTCAGGTTAGCAGCAACCCAGGAAGTCTCTGAAGTAGCAGAATGAGGAGGTAGATTCCTCACAGTTTCTACAATTTTCACCAGTTGCGTTGTCCTACTAGTTTGGGGATGACAGAGCAGTAACAGCCACACATTATAAACCAGAGATTATAAGTCCAACTGAATGAACTCCCTAAAACATGAGCTCCTCCCTGTCAGGGAAACCCTCTCCTGAAAGCCACCATGCTGTGATGGTGCAAACAGGTGGCAAAAAGCCAGGTTCTAGGCTAGGTAGTTTACTTCCTAAGCACAAACACGACCCATTTCTCTAGAGAGAAATATTAATACCCCGTCTTATGATGGAGCCAGAATCTATCAACTCCAGCAATGTTAATTTTAAAAACCTTTACAAACCATCACCAGCTCTCCAGGATCAAGGATACTGGTCCTGAATTTTCAGTAAAAATTGCTGTGTGATCTTGTATTTCCAAACTTATATTCAGCTGGACATATATTTGAAGTAGCTAAAGTAGTTTGAAAGGGAGGAGGGGGAGGAAACTCCATCTTACTAATACAGTGCTAACAATGTTAAAAAAAGCGAGCACGCCAATTGTTAATGCAACATTTACAACAGTCTTTGCAGGTTTTATCCAAGCTGTATCCCTGTCCCGCTAGTGAAAATGCTGTAACCTCCCATTCAAACATGCCCCTCTAACCCTTACTAATTCCTACATTTTTCTCATTCCTCTGCTGTAATGTTAGTTTGCTTACTAAAGTGTGGGTACCTCATTTGAGGTCCAGCTGCTACTGTTTGTGAGCCAATCCATAGGACTGTGCATATTTTTGAAACACTGAGGCTGCTGTTTCCCTGTAGAATGTAAAAGTGTTTCCCTGATAATGCACAACCATCTGGCTGACCAGTTTTTGCATATGTACAGTCAAGGTCTATTGTTCTTCATTTCGCAGTGTTCTGAGAGATTCACCACTGATTAGTGTCCTGAAAGAAAACTTACCATCTCTTAATTGATTCACTCAGAATTCCCAGGAACGCTTAAATTCTTTATGCTCATCAGATCTTAAAAGAAAACAAGAGTAAAAGATGTATTACTGTCTGACCTAAAGGGATTTATTAAAGATACTTTATGCAGGTTTTAAATAGATGTTTATAAAGCAAGATAAACTTTGAAAACAGTAACTTTGTATGTTACAACAGATAACTATGGATAAACACATAAGGAAAAATAAATGTGATGAACTACGGTATGAAATACTCTAGCTTTTGTTTAAGCTGAGTTTTAATGTCTTAAAAAGACATTTATGTTGTGGTATGTTTCCTGGACTGAATATCTATGTTATATAAAGGCCACTGAAGCGCTCCCTTCCCCCTTCCGTTTATAGCCTTTCTAGTTTACATCAATCGTCATCCATTTGAACACGAAAAGCCACTTCTGATATTTTTCCCTCAGTGTTTTCTCTGTCTGCAGCAATCAATAAAAGAAATAAAAAACTATAAAAAGAAGAAATAAATGAAATTGTATCAAGCATGAAATCGCGTTTTAACAAAACAGGGGGTTTTGCTGAAGTAATGTTTCAGTAAGGAAGGAAATACCATTGACTTTATTACAGCTGCCTAATGTTTTCCACGAACTGCAGAAAATAATTCATTGTATCTTAGTGACCTACAATAACAGCTGACTGCTTCCACTTGATGGAAATGTGATTTGTGCCTACTAAAAATTAACTATTTAACTTCTCCATATTCTTCTCTCTGGTAACACATTTCCTTTGCATTCTGTTTTGAACTGCTTCCTGAGATGTCAACTCCAGTAAACACAAACACCAATTACTATGCAATGTTCTTCCATGAAAGAAGAAAAATACGGGCAGATTGCATGTTTCTGTGAGCTATAAAACCCATGCTGGGCTCTAAAAGAATGCACTTAGATGAGGCCCCTTCTTTTTAACAGTCATTTTATCTCAAAGGCTCAATAACATAGTAAATATAAAGGAACATTTCTGACAGTTGCACACGTGCATACATATGCACTCTCAGCAGAAAGTTCCAGGGTGCGAATGTTAGAGAAGATGCAAAACCAGTAAAGGTTCAGGGCTGGACTGGAGAAATGACAATGTAAAGGGAAAAGTAATAATTCCTTTAAGTAGTGTAGAGAAAAATGAGTGGGGATGAGGCAGGAAGAATGGGAACAAAATCTTTGCCTATTGAGACTTGCTAAAAGATTTACTCCCACCGTTGTTTCTGCCTCTGAGAAACAGGAGATGGATGCAAGCTGTCCTGCTGCAGCTTTGCTGGAAGTCCGACAGATTTCATATTCACCATGTAATACCATCCATTCATTACACAACTTACAGAATATGTTTTGTCCTTACTCACTAATAGCACCAAGATATTGTACACACATCTATGAAGATAATACTGTACATATACACGGTATCTGTCTGCGTAGTATAAAACTGTATCTATAGGTACATCACATATATAATATCTATGAACATATACATCTACATTGCAAGTATATACAACCGCTAATGGATAGCTGTGCTGTTTACTAGGGAAGGAGAATTTGGCCAGGGATCACGTTCAAATTTTACTTTAATAGTAGACCCAGGATCCTTCATGTCCATCCAGAAAAAACAAGAATGAACATTTCACCTTCAAATTTGACCAGTAGTGTATGCCCCCATAATTTGTGTGAAAAATAGGTGTAAAAAAGAGATATACCTACTCTGATTTTTACTGTATATGGCACGTAAAGAGGACCCTTTCTTCACACTTGAAAAGCAGCTGTATATCTTTGAAGGGTGCTGCCTGTTTTTTCTAGTCTTACTAGTTCAAATTAGGATAATTAGCATGAATCCAGGATTACTTCCACTGAAGTAATGCAACTACACAGAGGTAAAACTAGTGCAAGGAGACCCTGGAGTTTCCATTCTACCATTCCACAGTGGTGGGATTTTGTTTTATTCTTTCAAAAGTGGGAGCGGAAGGACCACTTCACATTACTGAAACAAAACAAGACTGTAAGCAAGGAAGTGTTAAGATACTACTGGAATTGGAGATCAGCCCTTTTAAACTGGTTGAACCACTGTATTGTTATAGAAGTCTAGACCTCCATTTTATATGCTAGTCAGAAAATGTCATAGTGAACAAACACTACAGTGGCTCTCATCAGCAAAGAAACTGTTTTCCAACTCACTTATGGAATGATGTCAGGGTACCACTCACTGAAACATGAATATCAGTTCCTCAGAGGTTTATGTTTAAAACATTAAGCAGTCCTGCTTATGATATGAGCCCTCTTAATATCAGAGGCCAAGAGAACATGCCTGTTACTTAATCCTACCCTTTCTCTATAACGTCTATAACTTCTCCACTTCATTTCCCACCTGCTGCTTAAAGTACCAGACCCATGTGCCAATTGCCTCCATGCACACCAAGATGCAACTGGGCTCAAAGAATAGCTGAAATATCAAAGTGAGAAGGAACCTGTGGTTGTCGAACCGCAACAAGCTAATGAAAAGTTTGACTCTTCCGTCACTGGGAGGTCATTCAACAAAGTTCCCAGAGATTGTTCAGTGTTTTGTTGGGCTTTTTATTTATTTTTTCCTTCCTGTCAAAGGGAAATGATTGGGTAATCAATTGGCACATGCTACAAGCAGGCTTAATGTACCCACGAGTACCTTTATATTGAGTTCACTTTTACCTGGTGAAAAGAAGCTTATATTCATAGAGACCTATATTTTTCCTTTTCAGGCATTTAAATGAATGAAGAGAAAAGATGTAATGCAAACCTTGATAAACAAGTTCAGAATGATCGCCATATACTTAAATATAGTGAAAATTAAATTCTACAAAAGGGGAACACTCATCATTGAGAGCCGTGTTGTAACAGGCCTTTCAGATGAATGTATCCCATAGCTAGCTTATGTGGTTCTTACAAACTGAAGGTGGATATGTCTGACAGATTTTGTCTTGCTTAACCTCATAGAAAACATCTATATGATGCAAACAAATATTTGAACCATTTTATAAAAAATACTGCAAAGCATTCTGTCTCAGTGGGTATTCCAATAGCATGCTTCAGACATTCATAATGTAGAAAACGTCACTCACTGACATTCATTCTTTATTCTTAATTTCACTATATGTACTCTTTGGGATATAAGAAGCAAAATACAGATGCCTAAATGGCTTTTTCTACACCATCATTTTCTACTCTTCACGTTCTCTTCTAATATCCTTTCTCCCTAAACTAAATTGCCTCAAAATTTTTAGTCTGCCTTTCTGTTGAAATCTTTCTTTGCCCTTGTAAGAACAAATGAGAGTAAAAATAAAGTTATATTTGCCATATTGTTTTTGAGCTTGTGTGATCTTAACACTCAGGTTAGAGAGGTAAAACTGTTTCTATGCGGCATTAAAATGTTTGCAGTATTATTCTCAATGTTTTTGTTAGAGTGACTTAATTTCTTGCTTACTTTTCAATGAGTGTTAAAAATGCAGTGGATTTTTTTTTAGTTTATAATAGATAGGTTTTCCCAGCTGATTTATAGCACATCAACATACACAAGTAGTTTGATTTCCTTGACTTACCTACAGTGAATTCTATATGTTGTCATGTTTCTACATTTTGTTATCTTCCCTTGAATTTTTTCACTAGCCTCTTACCATTTTACTACACCTTTCCCTCTTCTACCAATGCTTGTACTGATTCATAAGACACAATTTTTTTTCTGCAGGTTAAACATCAGGAGAGGAACTCTCACTTAGAATAGGATCTTAGAGAGTCCTAACCAAATAGTACCATACTGTAGAATTTTATATTTTAATGTTATTATTAAAAAAATGCCTTACTGAAAAAAGTGCACCAAGAAATCTGCACAAAGATTACTTACAACACCAATAGATAATGGTGCTCCCAGTGGCACCAATGCCAGC
>NW_009228309.1:0-5388 GCF_000690835.1 Fulmarus glacialis | reverse complement strand
GGAATGATAGCACTGAAGTAAATATAGTTACAAGACATAGCTGTGTCAGTGCTAAGGCAGAAAGGAATCAGTTCCATAATCTTTGGTTATATATTTGCACAATATTATTTAAAGAATATAACATAAATTCATACTTTTTTTTCCTAAAGAACACCTTCAGATGAGCATGTAGTAATATGTTGTACACTTTTTCATTTCTGTGTGTGTATGCATTGTCCAAAAGTGTATGTACTGGATGTGTTGTCTTCTACTGTCAACATAATTGTTCTTAAATACAGTTCAGAAGATGAGATGGTTAACTAACTGTGCACTTTCTCAGGTTACAGCCATTCTTAAATACAACCTGGGAAGTTGAGAGACTACCCTTCAATGAATTTGCCCTTGTGCACACCAAAGCAAGTACAAGTAAGGGGAGTAAAATTAATCCCTGTAGTGTTGTAGACATTTAAAAGCATTTCAGTCAATGGATGCAATTCAGTCTCAGCTGGGTGAGTGTTTCAGTATCTGATACGTCAACATTTGCTTACTGTAGCTTCTTAACAGAAGCTGGGTATGTTTCTCTAGTGGAGTTAGATGCATGTAACTGCAGCTGTGTCAATTACTGTATCGTGGGCGTGTAGCAAAACACACCTCCAGTGTTCTGCCTGGCATGTCTTTAGTGAGCTGCCAGCTTTCCAGACAAATGTAAAAGTCTAGAAGGGTACTGTAGCACAGAATCCACAGTGGAATGCTACAGTGAAAGAGTTAAGATCGGAAGCCCTACAAAATAGAAAACATTAATAATTATACTACAAAAAGCTACTCAGTAAATAAAATATGGTAATAAGCTGTATTTTTGCATGCTACACTAACTGATCTTCTGTGGAAATATAGTCTTGTCTCATACTTGTTAAATATAACCAGACAATGAGACAGCTTGCTTGCCAGGTGGATTTTCTTTTTTTTTTTAGATCTTGTGGAATAGTAGAGATAAATCCATGCCTAGATCACCACACTAATTGCTGAAGAGAGTGATGCAAGTCCATATAAGTGAAATACCTGGTGCTGAGCCAATATTGTAGTTTTCAGGGGCCTTAGCTAAAAGGAACTGGGAATAGACACTTGACAGAGAAATTGGAGTCTCTTGCAGGTTTGCCTCTCTCGGGAGTTCAGTGGACAGTGGCTTCCATGTCTGACATTAATAAGTACCTTTCAGTGGTGTCTGTCAGGTTTACCAGGGTGCTCTGCCATTTCAGACTCCTGTCAATGCATGCACTTAGTCCTCCACAATGAATACAGGCAAGTGGGACATATCTTTTTCACAGGTTAAAAGGACTCAGTGTGTGCATCTTGCTAGGAGCTGCTGCAGGCAAGCAGTTCCTGGAATGGTGAGACAGCTCATCTGTAAATTGCTTTAGCTTCAGTTCCACAGCTGCAAGAGCAGCAAGCACTGGAGCCAGATGAGTCCAGAGAAGAGACTTTGCTAAAGGCTGGCCAGGAAACCCAGCCACAGGCAGAGACACTGGTACATAAAATACATTCCAGTGGTTGGCATCTGGGCCCTGCAGCTGCCAAGCACACCCAGTGTGTGGCCATGGGTGTTGGCTTCAATACTAGAACATTTTGAGGAGGAGGCCAACAACAGTAACCAGAGAAGACAGCGCCAAGTTACTACAGAAATTATATTCATGTGCCAATTTGCTTGCTATTTCAAAAGACAAAATTTTATCTCATAAGTATTGTTTTGAACATTCCCACATGACAGTTAACAGAAATATGCTGATATTTGCTAGTGGGGGGGGAGGGATAAAATACTTACATAAGTGAAATGATGCTCCTTGGGGCACTGGTTAACAAAACAAAACCATACCCATTATACTATTCCTTAATTAATGCACGAGTTTCCTTAGAGACCACAGCTCTGTTGGGGGACACAAGTCTGGTGTATTTCTTTCCAAGAGACAGTGTGGGGAGAGTTATATAAAACAAAGATAGAGGTGAAATGAAAGATATGCAACAAGGCTGAGCAAGTTTCAGCTCCAAAGACAGGCTTTGTGCACTACTAATGTGTGAGCAGGTCAGAGCATCATATAAAACCAGAAAGGTTGTATTAAACCTTTAGAACATAATAGTATTGAACATGTGGCTTAGAGTATAGTATATCTAACGGGATGCATGCTACACCATCGCAAACCGTATCAGACTGTATATCCAGCTCTCTTCACTGATGATTACGTCACAACAGATGATTACATTTAATAATGTGTTAAGAGTATATGGGGTCAATGTATAAGCAGAATCTTTGCCTCCCTCCTGGGAGAGTTACCTTTAAAAAACAAAAGCCCCTGGGTACTGAAAATACTTGAGCTGTGGTAGCAAAAACTTCATACAGGCTAATTTACCAATCAGATCACATGTTAATTAGCCAAAGGGATTATTGTTTTAAGCACAGCGTTCATTTTCCTTTAAACAAGGCTTGAGCATGTTGCTCCTGCACAATTCTGCAGTCCCTGTCTCCCCGAGCCCAAAAGCAATGCTGGAGTGCAGTGCTTCTCTGAAGGAGAGCTCTCTCGAAATGTGAGGGTAAGATCCCGTCTCAATGCCTCTCACAGACCTCCCACCAAATCTTCTCACTTCGCAGCATCTGCAAATTCAGTTAAGAATCTGAATGTCAATCAATGGTTTTCTCTGGCTCAGTAATCATTCACAATAATGATTTTGTTATTGAAACTTCAGCACCAGTTCTGTTGAAGATTTACAGGCCAGAATGGAATCCAGCTCTCTGGCCTTTAATTATCCTAGCTCTATAGTGCTAAAAAACCTAGAAAAAAAAATCAAAAGCCACCGAATTAGGCAGATATAACTTTACAAGCTCTTGGGACATATTAATTGGGAAAGACAACATGGCCAATTGAAATAAAAAATCCTAAGTCTCTATCATATATGGACTTGAATAAATGAAAACAAAACAAGAAACCTCAAATTGCACCAGAAACCTGTCAACAATCTACTCTCGTAATTTTCTTCTGAGATCTTGGAATTTAAATGCCTATCTCATTCAGACTATAAATTAGTGGTGAACTCTTCAGCAGTTAAAATGGAAGGATGTAATCGTCATCCTAGTTAACAGGAACATTTTCTTCACTCAGTTAAAGACTGCAAAGTGAGAAACAACTACCTTAAATCCTAGTTTAACTCAACAATTATTTTGCCTCTGAACATAGCAGTTGCATATTAAGTATTTTATTTTAACCTCTTTGTTATAGCTGAGAATTTACTCACCGAATTACCATGTTCATGTCAATATAAAAAATATTGTATGTGTATCACAGGAGAGCCTGTGAATTCAAATGGTAATGAGATCTTTTCTTTTCTTGTCTTTTCTTTTCTGTTTCTGTGTTACTGGACTAGATTGTGCTGTACTGGGGCTTCTTAACAGTTTGATGTCTGTGGAACAGATGGCTGAACAGAATGAGTTACTGATGCAGATGCAAAGTTGACACAGAACCATCTCCAGGCAGTGATAATAGAGATGGATGGCTCTGGGAGGGAAAGTTCACACATTGGTGTGTCTTATCAGCACACTGTGGACCCTAAGTCCTTGACATTTCAGCTCATTCTCAAGAAAGATGATTTCTCTTTGCTATTACACCCATTTTGTTTCTTTTGATACTTGCCTTTTCATGACAACTGCAGGCTGAAGAAATTTAACCATAAAGGTTAGTTGTATTTTCCTGTTCTGTAGAAACCCTACTTGCAAGACTTGTTACAAACAGCTTAACTAGGCAGGACTTTAAAACGCCATCCTGCTCTATCTTTGCCTTCTACTTGGCCTTTTGAGAGAGCATGTCCATATACCAACATGTAACTCCCAAATGATCCCTGTGGCCACACTGATCATCATTATCTTGAAATCTCCTATACACTGATGCCAATAGGAGTTTTTTGAAGGATCTCAGCTGTTGTTTCTCATGTTCCTCTGCTGGGCAGTTCACTGGTCAATGTGGTAACTTATACAATATTGCATTCATAGTATTGAGCATGTCTGAGGTATTTTTTGTAACTCTTCCTATGTTTTATTTCATTGGGGCATACACATCCATCCTATCCAGCATAAACTGGATCCATCTTGACTGCTTGAACTAAAACAGTCAGTTTGTGCTCTTTTCTCATTTCCCTGGCTTACAAGTCTTAAATACAGGAATTATCATTGAAGAAGGTGGGAAGCTAGCACAAGGACCAGTCTTCTTTCTTCCCTTCTTTCTCACTCCTTCTTGTTATTATCATTACTAATTCATAACTGTTACTGTATTCTTTGCTATTGCACCTTTATCCTTCAGTCTCCCATCTGCTGCGAAGCCAGACCTCTCCCGATGTAGCCATAGCTGCACTGAAGCTGGTGCTACAGTTTGGCTCAGCAAGAAGTGGTGGAGCCCTAAGCTCCTCTCAGGGAACACAGCTGCTGAGTAGGAAAGAGCACATTTTTCATTCCAAGCTTTTAAGCAACAGCCAGGAACAAGCAAGTGCCTACGAAGAGGAAGTCAGAAGTTGTCTTGTGACAGGTTATATAAACTGAAGGTTTGTGGTTCCAATAGGAAAAGGGAAACCAGAAGAAGCTTTCTGCAGCAGAGTCCTCAAATTAAAGCAATACGGATTTGTCACAGCCAATACTCCCCTCACTGGAGAGTGGGTTGTGCTTCCAGCTGGGATCAGCCCAAAGCGAGAAACTCCCCGTGGTGCTGGCTCTCCTTGTTCTCCTTGGGCAAGGCTAAGTCCCTCCAGCGGAGCCCTGCCACTCTCCTTCCGTCTCTTTCACTCAGGATGCATTAACTCTTGCCACACTGCCACCTGGATGGGGCCCTGTGTGGAGCATCCCAGCTTGGGTGTTTTGCGGTTAGACAAAGTCCAGGTCGTTCATTGCAGCCCCATCGGTCTCTGATCCTTCTGCTCAGCATCTGCCAAAATGGTGGCAGCCATGGAGAGGGCCTGCCACTGCCCTGGCACAGGTGACACCCTCAGACAGGTCCACGCTCAGACCCCTCATGACATCGCTGGTGGTTGCACTCATGGGGGTTCACAACACGGGAGCGAGGCAGTCGGGAAGGGGAAGGCCCTGTCCCACTCGGGATGGATTTTGCTCGTGGTTGCTCTTGTGCAGCTTCTGAAGCAATTTCCCCACAGCTGTGGGACTTCCCCTGCGGTGGCCCCCTGCCACACGTGGATGGCGTTTTCCTTATCCCTCTCAGGCAGGATGACTGGCTTCTTGCTACGGCGGCCAAAGCGCCTCTCTTCTCTCGCCCTGCTGGCGTCATCGGAGCCTTCCCCTTGGCCTCTGGCGGTTCGACGGACACGCGTGACCGTGGCCGAGGAGGGCGGCCCACGCAGAGCCCCCGCGGGCCACGGCGGACG
>NW_009228308.1:0-24267 GCF_000690835.1 Fulmarus glacialis | reverse complement strand
GGCGCGGCCGGGCCGGGCCGCACAGCCCAGGCCGGCGGGGCCCCTGGAAACCCCCAGCTTCTCCCTTTACTTCAGACTACTCACTCTTGGGGCGTAGGACGCAGTGAAAGGCCAGTCTGCAAGGCACAGTATGTCTCGTCCTATATGCTGAACATTACAGCAGGTAAGTTATAGCGGTGCTACAAGGGGGGGATAAGGAAAACTCAGCTAGGATCTTGGTAAACCAAGCGACACTCACAGCACATTTCATGTAAAGTAGACTGTCTTCCAGAATCTTTGTATCTACCTGTGCTGGGCTTCAGTCGACTCTCAGCAAGCTCAGAAATCGCTCCTGTTGTAATGGTCTTCTTCAGTCTAGAGACTCCAGAAGCTGCTGCCACCCCTGGTTTTGTCAGCATGTCATCACTGCTTGCCCTCTTCAGCTGCAACACAGAGATTTTGTGAGCAACCAGAAGATTAAGACCTTGAATACTCCCGCCAAGTAGTTCAAAATGCAAGGTTCTTGGGAGAAAAGGAACATTTCCACAAAGTAACCCAATGGGAATATTGCTTTAACAACCGTACTAAATCTTTTATTAATTTTTGTGTTTGGATCGCATCCTAGATATTTGTGAAATGGGTTAAGAGACAATACTAATTCAACAGTGAAGAATGAAAATGGGAAAGACCATTCAAATCAGCAAATAATTGAAAGGCAGGGAGAAAATAGTTTACAGGAACAGACTACTGGCAACTCCAGCGTCTCAGTTCTTGCTCTGAACAGCAGTCATCATATTTCCTCACTGGTTTACATTTAGTCAGGTATTTGGGCCTGTGCAGATAAGTGCTAGTTGCAGAGCCTGACACACTGAGTAGGTCAAAGCAGCAAATAACTGGCCCTTAATCTGTCTGTCAAAAAAAAAATCCTAAAAGCATCTGCTGGTTCTTGTCTCTCCACTCAGGATCACGCAGTTTTGCCCCAATGGTGACCTTAGATCCTCTGAAGAGGCTTCTGAGCTGTTCCTATAGCAAGCAACTGGCAGTTTCTTCTCGTGTTTGTCAAAGAGGAGTCACCAAACTTTGTGGCTTCATAAACTAGGTTATCTGACATGAACAAAGAACATGCTGGAGACCAAGCCAAAATCTGAAAATCATTTAGCCAAGAAGTTCAGGCTGCTGCAACAAAACGCAAGAGCAGCCAGTGCAAGATCTAATGCAATTACCAATTGGAAATCCCTTATCTTAAACATGATATGATTTCAGCTATTTGCCCTCCTTGCTTATTGAAAAGCAGTGAGCAAAGATGGCCAATGATGTCATGGTGGGACCTAATACTATTTGTCTTACTAAGGACTGTAGGACTCAGTAGAAGAGAAATTGTAAAGTTTGTTCACAACAAAGCATTTTGTTCATGAGACCACCAAGGAAATAATTCGCAGCAAAGAAATGCACTGGTTTTCAGAACAGACAAGCTGCAGAATTCTAGAAATTAATGCTGATATGTTTCATAAGCTTGGAAAAAGGTAAACTATTTGCTTTATAGGGTATTTTACAGTATGTGTTTTTAAAAAAAATATTAGCAGGTATCACTATAATTTACTTAGCTTTATTGTACATGAGAAAGCAAGGGACCATCATTGCTGTGTGGACTTTTTTGGGAGGGGGATTTCTGGTAAAGCAAGTCTACTCAAGAAATCCATGCAATTCAAGCACAATGAACTTAAGATTCAAGGAGAAACACTGAAATTATGTTGCTTCAACAAGCAGAAGTAGCAATTTATCTCAGAACATTGGTCAGCTGCTTTCCCCTTTGTGTGCCTCTAGTAACAGCCTCTAGTTAATTTCAGGAAAAATACTTCAAGCATTTTAAAAGACCAAAGCTCTGGAGAGTCTTCCTAGAGCAGTATTTTTTCTATCCTTTTCAGTTTATGGACACCTAAACTGTTTTCACAAATCAAAATCCGTTTCCTTTGAAGTTGTCCAGGGACACCCAGGGGGTCCATGAACCACAGGCTGAAAACCACTGCTTGGGTTAAATAAAAAGAGAGCACACAAGCAGCACTCTCCCTATTTAGCGGTTCCTGAATGTAAAATCTTTAAGCAAAATGAAGTCTCTCAGCTCCAATTCTTCCTGCCTTTCATCTCTTCCTCTGACTCAGAGTCTGTGGTTTCCTGGACCCTGTGAGCACGTAAGTTTCAATAGCTGAAGTGTTGATCTGCTCCAGGATACCAAACAGCTAACGTTTTGCCTTCTGGCAGAGGTTTTGTCAGCTCACTCTTAGGAGCTGAACGGAACAATCCGACTTTCTGACCTTTAGAGACTTCTGCAGTCTCTCTAAAGTAATTTCTTCAGTGTGCCCTCTTCTACAGCAGCAACTATGGTGCCTTTTTCTACCCCGTTTCGTCAAGGAAAACACTTTGATGATCTTGCATTTGCAGATGAACAACAATTTGAAGATATTAGCTGTAATTAGGAAAAAACCCCACTACATGTAACACCATATACAAATAATCGTATCAGATTTCCTGATTAGTCTCTTCGGTAGCACTCCTTCAGAGATGCTTGCCTCAGTCATACAGCAAATGCTCCAATGACGAACATAACCTGCCTGGAGCACTACATTGAAATATCCTATTGATAAGATGCTCAGAGCATCTAGAAGTTTACAAAGCAAGTTAAGTAAATTAATCCTTCACTCAAGAAGCTGTGACAATTAATGAAGTTTAGATCTCCTCTTGATTAAAATGCTGTACTATGTTATGTGTTGTTTATTAAACTTTACTATTGGAAACAGTTATAGTCAGGAAGCCATGGTCTATTTTCATCACTGGTATCTTGGTTTGTATTGGACAACAAGGTTATTTTTGTTTGCTGGCTGCAAGGGTACAGATGCAGCAGCATTTCAGGTGTAGTACTCCATTTTCTTAAAAACACTACTTTGACAGAAGTTTCTGCTATTTTTGAAATATAGCTGTATAGAAAGATAGGATTCATAAATGCTTTTGTTACATTGCAAGTAACATCTTTTGTTAATTCATTTTGCCTCGAAAGGAGAGGCACAGATTTTTAGGAATTCTAGAAATCCATTAATAAATCTCTTTCAATTTCTTTACATGTGTAACAATCAGTTGAACTAAGAATTTGCCATTTATTTTACTCCTTCTTCAAAGTTAAGGCAATTCCCTCACACACAGATAGTGTAAGAGAACCCACTCATACCTTGTACAGATACAGTGTCTCCCCCGTCACATGCAAAATATTTTCAGAAATGTGCATTAGTCTAATATACAACACAATTATAATCTCCCTATGCTTAATACAGCGGTCGAGCCCACCCCAAGTCTCAGGGTGTAGTAATGTTCCAGGACTAAACCAAAGCTTTAACTTGGAACAAGGCTATAATGCTTGCACAGTCCCTAATGGTTAGTACCTTGCTGAGCCGAGATTCAAAGGCAAGTGAAGTCGAGGACTTTGATGTCTTCATTCCTGTTGAGCTGGTGGAAAGCAATTTTCCTCTGTCAACCCCATGACTTCCTTGCTTTGCTGTTGCACTCCAAGGCCTGGCAGTACTCTTCATTTTCTTCCCAAATAACTCAGCCTACAGACCCTTAAAAAAAAAAAATACATATAAGTATACAGCACAAAAAAATATAAACTGTCTTTATATCATCTGAATATGTGGCATCAGTTTAAAGAGTTGAAAAGGCCATGCTAGACTTTATTCCCTCTCTTACACACATCAAAATTCAGCCTAGAGAATCCCTTAGAGTAGGCTGCAGCCACTTAACATTTTTCATACTGACTAGTAACGTGAAACACCACAGAAGGAACACTGACTTTTGGTGGGACTGTGTAAGTGAGACACCTCTATCAACCACAGCAGAACATCTGCAAATGGTGAAGCACAATGAAAGGGTAACTGAGAAAACTGAAGTCCACAGCAATTGAAGACAACCTTGGGATGAAAAGAAAACTACTTCTTACTGTTAGATCCAGCATCTTCAAGTGAAATAATACTTTTTAAAGTCACACGAGAAGCAAGTTTCCTCAGCTGTACGGAAAATATGATATCTTTAACTTATCAGAATCTTCTAGAGAAGCAGCAGTTGATGTTGCCACGGTGATAAAAAGACGTTTCACAATACCAAGATTTACAAAACATGGTAAAAAAAAAAAAATCAACTTCCTTGATACAACTTCCAAATAAAAACCCAGATCCACTATTCCTCAGAGATAAGCTTATGCAAGAGAGAAGTCCTGCCAGAAATCAGCAAATAGACATGAATTCCTTTTTTTGGATACAGCTGAATAAATTTAATCTGACAGCAAGAACAACTAGTCTGTTTCTCTCAGTAGGTAGACGGCTGCCAGTTAAATAGCTAGCTCATCTCTTGTAGATCTAAAGCCATAAATTTTCACCAGCCATTGCCCAATCCAAACCAGGAGCAGAATAACATAACTAGTTGGATTTTTAAAAAAAAAAAAGTTCTACCAGTCTGAATTGGGAGTGGGAGGTATGGGAAATTGCCTGGTATCTCTTCCCCTCCCTCATTTCAGTATGAGCAACATTTTTCTTCTGCAGCTTCATTTTCTAAAATAGTCACAGGATGTAGCTGTGTATCAGTCTTGTGTGGGCAGAGGCTAACTTGCTTCTTGTCTGTTAAACAGGTAACCAAAAGATCTACAGAGATGAGCCTAGCATCTCAGCTAGGGGAATGCGCTTGCAGTAAACACACACTGTTTATCACACAGGAGTCCAGCTGGGACAGTGTGAACTTGGATAGCAACCCTTTGACAAAGATGCTGAAACAATTTATTCCTGGCTGAGTCAGCAGAAGGGCTTAAGTCACATTTTATATCTCATAATTTGCTTTATACTTTATTTCACATTCACAAATAAGAACACTCACTGAACTCAAGGGAAACAAATCTGTTTGGGGCCAAATCATATTTGACACTGACAGCACCTTCCAGGTGCCACGATGGTCTATTTAAAGAGTATTTTGCTGCACAGAGGCAGAAGGGAATGTCAAGTACTCTGCTGCTGTCTTACAGAGAACAAAGCTAGCAAGTGACATTTCCTCTATTTATCCTTGGTGCCTCTTGCAAGGAGGGCTGTCTACTTTCTCCACAGCTCTAACCTGTCAGCTCCTAAATAAAGGAATAAAAAAGTTAGTAGTTATTATTACTAAGTATAGTCATTGCTCCATTAAAATTCTTAACACATACAGTGTGGAGCCATCAACTGATCTCATTAGTGGAGAAAGCAGCATAGTCTTTGTTGATGATTATGCCGATCACTTGGCTCCTTTTTTAAAGCACTGACAGATATGTAAGCTATATTACAATAGATAATAATGTTTAGCATTCCAAAAGTTCACAATCTACCTTAGCAAGCTTTGCTGCTTTACATTATTTAATAAACTATTTTTTTAATGGGCACACCATTCACTGTATTTATATGGGTGAACAAGCAACTACACATGCAAACTATCTTCCTGATTAGATCTCCAAATTATGCAGATTTTGGTTTTTGTAGATCCAGTGGTTGCACATGCATTTTGCTTTATTATACCCTCTGGATTTCTTCATAACTGTATCTCATACTTTCCTGCCTTAAGCTGTACAGATGCTTTCTTGATATCCTAAAGAATTTAATTTTGAGTCATCCGTGGCATTTTAAAGTTGCAGTGGAGTGATATGCTCATTAGACCATGATGTTAGAAGTAAAAGGACGAAGTACTTAAAAAAAAAAAAAAAAACAAAACACCAACAAAAAGCCACAACTCAAGAAATCCAGCCAGTAGCCTGAGACAAACTGGCTTTTTCATTTAATGATAGCTGAATTATGTGCCATGTGTATTTAATAATATTTTACTATGCCAAGCAGATGAAACTAAAATTGAGAAGAGTATATTTGGATTTATAGTGTTTATTAGTTTTCCATGTATTTATATGGGAATCAGCATTTGTAAAAGATAGAGGTAAGGCTTCTCATGTACTTGGCTAACCTGAATCTGAGCTGTAGATAAGGATTTCAATCTCTGAATTGAGATCCCAATACTTTCCACATGCCTTATATGTACTTCAAAGAATAAAGCCAGGTTGCACACGTCTTAAGCTGCTTTCATTCCTAGGTAGGCGATACACAGTTGAGTTACTAGAAGTACTGCTTCAGGAGAAGTACTAAACAAAACTACTTCAAAAAAAAAAAAGTCCTGCTGTTCTTTGATGAGAGCAGGAAATACATTCTCAGAGTCAACATCACCGTTTCTTCTCCTCCAAATTCAATTTATTGCATTACAGGAAAATAAAAAAGAAAAAAGCTTCACGGAAGTTGTGGGCAGTTGGGACAATGGGAAACCCAGAAGTTCAGCATCATGGAATGGCTCATGGACTGAGTTAGGTATGTAGCAGTGAACCGTCAAACCAAAATATTAACTTAGATATATAAAATGGCTGCAGCCGATTAGCGTTGAGGAAATCTAACATTAGCAAAGAAGAGAGGTGTCTCTAATCCTTGTGTAAAAACAGCACATATAGGGACAGTTTGTAATAGATTATATTTTTAAAAAAAATACAGCTTTTATCTAGTTGTCTCAAAACACACCATTTTTAAACAGGTGAATGATTAAAAACCAACATAATTTTTAAATCTGGAAAGATAAAAAAGCATTTGTGGAGAAACAGATAAGAGGGCTAACTATGCTGAAAAAAAGAGAGTGTAAGGACAGAGTGCTACTAATACAAGCCACTAATATATCCTAATATATAAGATAATGACTGCAGTTTCTGAAGCAGCTCAGGTTAAAAGGCACCTGAAATGTAACCTTCTGTCCCAAATCTTAAACGAGGCAGCAGTTTATCAGAGCAGTGCAACAACTAAATGGCATCCTCTGCTTCCTTGATGTGATTTTCAGTTCAGGGCTGGTAACAGTAGCTTGCAGAGACCATCTTTCCGAGCCAGCAGAAATTACTTTGAAAGTAGCCAGTCATGGTCATAAACTATCCTTGAACAAGAGCTTGGGAATGGGATCACCACTAACTTCTTATGAAAGCTGAATGCGTCTTGGAAGACTCTCCCTTTCACAAGTCAGGACAGAGGGAGTACATATGTACTAATATTGTAACTGCTATAACACCCTTTTGCACACAACCTTCCAAGCCTTGTGTATCTGCATTTCTGCGTCTGTGAAACTGCCACCAGGTAATGGCTCCCAGTGGCTTTAGAATATATTTATAGAAGTCTACTATACTTTAACTAAATATCAGCATTTCCTTCTAAAAGGACCCCAGAGAGATTATGACTTCATCTCTAGGCTACCCATAGAGAAATCTGAATGAGAAGCAGCTTTCCACAGGAGATGGAACCAAGCTGCTTTTGCAAATACAGTGACAAAATCACTAGTTTTACACCCATTATGTCTCAATACGTTTCAGACAAGACACACTTCTGCTCACTCTCCCGGAAGATGACTTGCTTTAAGCAATGCTTGGAGCTCTATGATTTTATTTTTAATTTCTTTCTTCACATGTCACAGGGAACTTTCCTTACGAAGCAAACAGAATGCCACCATCCCGTGATTCAAAGTCTTTCTTTCTTTGGCATCAGCCAGAGCAGGTCACTAGCAGGCCACAATTAAATCCCTGCAGCATGCTCTGCTTGGAGCTGTACTCTGAAAACACGTAGAAACTGAAGAAAAGAAGCAACTCCATGAATAAATGGGGGTTCATGCCAACAATATGCTGCTTCAAAGCAGCAAAATCAGTTCTATTGCCAGTCATTTCCAACCTGCAGGGGTTTTGGGGTGGTGGGTTTTTTTGTTTTTAAAATCTTTTATACTCAGAAGTGCTGGTGTCTGAATACTCCTCTCCCCTAAAACAGGTGCTGCAAATGAGATGATCAGCAGGTTTACAAAAATGTAAAGCTGGTCCTGACAGAGCTTTTTTCTCTCAGTAATCCTCAGAATTCCCTGCAGACATCAAAGTCAGAGTCTTTAAAAATTCAGGCCATGCTATATAGTTCATCCTTTCTCACTGGTATTTTTAAAGGGTATTTGGAAAATTTTGATGTGGACTGTTCTGGCAGTTGGCAGAAGTTTTACAGTGGAAAGATAGTCCATTTTACTTGAAATATTACTGTTTTATTAAAGATTGAGAACCTAGACATTTCTTTATTAGTCAGTCCATATGCATTTATTAATAAAAGTCTTTAGAACCAGCCTAGAATTATTCCCATTTTATGGCTAGAAAAACTGGATTAAGAATTTATCCTAACTCTCACAGGCAGTCAGCATCAGCAGAAACAACGTTAGGTCTCTTGGATCTTAAGGCTTGGCTGTCCATCAAAGGGGTAATTCACCAGTCCTGTAGAACAAACTTCTAGGAAACACATTCTGCTGACTATTAAAGCCTGTTTTACTCTGAATAATTAAAAAGAATAGATACATTTATTTGAGCGATGACAAGCAATATTGTTTCACAATCAAGAAACCTAGCAGTTACGCTATTAAGTAAATAAAAATCATTAGCACATCTGCAGAAATGAAGTTACATAGGAAAATCGCTGTTGGGGGGCTAGAGATACAAAATATCTGAACCCCAAGTACTTTACACAGGTAGGTTTCGGTGCTCATGTCTGCGTGTAACATTACTCACTCAACAGGACAGTCAAATTAAAGCAGAGTCATTCAAGTTGCTTTGGGAAAATGAATGAAAAAAGAATTATGAAAACTCATTACTAGATCTGAGAGTAACATACCAGATGGCAGGTTCATTGAGACCTGTGAATGCCCAGCATTTCTGAAAAATGAGGTCAGAAGTACCAACTTTGCAGATAGGACTCTCAAAGGGCAGAAGTCTGTGACTTTGGTGGGTTAAAACCCACAGTCCCCAGTGCTATTTTCCTGTAATTCAATTACTTTTCATTACATCAAAAGGTCAGACTATTCCAGAACCTTTATTACACATTCTCGTGAAATCAAAGCACAATTTTCTTTGGGTTGGGTTTTTTTTTTTTTTGGCATGTAAAATCTGCATCATGCTTATACTATTTCCTTCCAACTTAATCAATCTCTGCTATTTTCAGACAAACTATCAACTGGAACATAGAAATACCTAACAAGTTCAGTAAACTGTAAAGCATTTTCCAGCAGCGTGTAGGAAGCTATATGGCAGGATAGCCAGCTGGGCTAAAATAGAATTCTTTTCTGCCTTTCACATCAATTCACTTTAAACAACAATTTTTAGGCTTGACAGATGCTTCCATATGACTCATCTCGATTTCTTAGCTGATATCAGGAATCAAGCTAGGGTCACAAACCAGGGAAGTTGATAGTCCAATATGGTAATTGGTAACTTGGAGATAGATGGCACAGATAAAAACCTATTTGGAAATAAGACAGGGCTAAGAATTAAAACCAAACTGTTTACTCTCTTTTGGTCATCTTTAGCAGCTTTCCTGTCTGCTCCTTTCAGCTCAGTGTGCAGTCTTTCTGTATCTAACACATCCATCCTCTCTTTTTCTCTAGTTTCTGTTACCTTGTTTTTAGTGTCTTTGAGGCTATCTCAATGCAAGCTTCCTCCATTATTCCTCCAAGTGGAGACACTTGCTAGATTGTTGCTGGTACAAAGCTTAGCTTTCATTAGAATTGGATTAAAAAGCCCACCAAAAAAAAAAAAAAAAAAAATCACAATCCAGACCACCTTCTTCCACCCAAACACAACTCAAAGGAACAGAAAAGATATGCCCATTTCCCAAAACCTCATATCTAAGGCTCTTTTAGTTTTTGCTGGCCAAAGAAAGAGAATAAATTATAAACCTGACCCCAAACACTGAGCAGAAGATTCCTCTGGTCTACCTCAGCAGACTTGCTTTCCAATCTCATTTGCAGCTGAATTTTCATGTGTTGCTGGTAGAGTACCAGGAGACAAGACACTACTTGGAAATTTTCATGTCCAGACTGCATGCTACAGCAGGGCAAATTTTGCTGGTTTTATGCATGCCTCAAGCAAAGGTGGTTTTAGTTTTTTTTTTTTTTTTTTTTTTTAAACTTTCAAGAGTGGAGAAAAATGTACTATAATAATACAGCTGGGCAGCTATAGAATCCAGGTGCTTTTGCAAGCAGTTAAAAATGTTGATAAATTTCAGATATAAAACAAATACATAGAAATGAAGACACATACATGCCCAAGGTCACCCAGCTAATCATTGGGAAAATACAAAACAAAATACCAGTCCCAGTGGCTCTGGTATACGTCAAGAGTCACATCTTCAAAACATTCATTGTGCTAAGGTTGCCTGAGATTGTATCCTCATATGAAAATTACTTCTTTGGGTTTCAATTTGCTTTGATTTTTTTTTTGTTTGTTTTAATTGCTCTTCGGTAGGACTCTTAAAAAACCTCAGAAGAGCATTTTCAATATCGCATCAGATGAGAATTTTCTTTACAGGGCACATAGCTCCCTTCCTCTACAGTATAAGCAACTAGTGCGGAGCCAGTTCCTTTCCCTTCCCTTCATGGTATCAGACAGAACCACATAGACAATGGAAACTCCCTTGGATCTCCCAAAGACAAAGTTACTTTACCTGTGGTTACAGTGGTAAGTGTTAAGTGGTAACATTTTTGTGTTGTTTAAGGTGTTGCTTGCTTATTTCCTTAGTGTGTTTTCCCTAATTCTCTAAAATTGATATTTATTAACTACTATATAAATATACCAAAAAGTTACAAGGATGTGTAAATTACATCAGAAATGGCCTAGGTGAGAACAGTTCCAGCCAGCCACAAATGACAGGTTTCTGGCCACCAACTCAGCTTCCAAAACCATCCCAACAAGACTGCCAGGCTCCAGGTCAGCAACTACAAAACTCCATGTCTCAACATTGCGCAAAATAAAATCCTCTTCCCACAGCAACCATTAGGGTCATTGATGACTTTTCCAGGCATGGACAGATGAGAGCAGTGCAAAACCTTCTGCCCACCCTTCTCCACAGAAGTTGTCCCTGGAGTTTTGGATTTGTCAATCTTTTATTCCTGGTTAGATCTCATTAAAAAAATGCAGAAGTTACAACAAAATCCTCCTGTGTGCATAGGAACAAAGGATTTATTTAGCTGCATTTCTCTTGTCATTGTTGCATATTACTGGCCATTTATAAGACAGGAAAGAACAGACAGCTTTGCTACTTCTTTAGATAAAATACCCAGAACTGTCATCCAGCACAGTGACTGATGCTTACAAATCAAGCCAAAGCTGTACTCTGAAATGTCTGGGAACATGCTCCTCCTGTAATTTAAATTACGCTGTTCGTACATGGATACTCAATCTCCTCCCCCTCCTTCCTCACACTGATTATCTAACCAGTCACCATTACACATCTCAGGAGAGAAACTATGCTACCTCCCTATGACCCTGATCTTATATACAACATGAGAATAAGGAAACAAAAATCCCAACCTATCCGTATTTTTTCGGCTCATTAACCCTCCAGAAGGACTCTAGCTGGATGGACTTGCTGGACTCATACCAGCTGGATGGTGAGATACCTGAAGAAGCTACGAAGCACAACTGTATGCTGGCTATCAGTAAACAGTCCATCATGCTTCTCTGGTTTAAGTAGATGTGTTGTCTTGATAAGGTTAAAAGGACAAAAGACCAATACAATCTTTCACTAACTCCAGGGCAGAAAAGTAGACCTAAATGTGGCAATTCTGAATCACATTCATCACATTACTGATGGATGCACGCAAGGAAAAAGACATAATCAGAAGGGTGGCAACATGCATTTGTAGGAAGTCAGGCAGCAGCAGCATTTTCTCATGCTGGGAGAGTGTACATGAACACATGCAGTGGCAGAATGCATACAAAGAGGTTATGCAATAAATTCTAAATTTTATCAAATCACATCAAAACTACATCTATGAAGTGATTCCACACTACAGAATTTGGAGAATGCATTTTTATAAGTTGTAGTTCCCTCATCACTTCAATGTATGGCAAACAGGAAAAGTATATCAGTTTACATAGCGCTAACATCCACCCTTTGGAGACAGAAGTCAAAGGAAAGATTCAGGAAGGGTAGAAATGATGCATTGATTCCAAACTTCCTTTTTGAAGTTACAACCATGTTGTAATCGCAAAGAATTAGGTCACTCTGGGCTTTCCCCAATATGACTCTGCCCTGAATAGATGGGTTTAATTTATGTTCAGTATATTGCAGGTTGAGAACAAAATGTTTTAGAACCATTTCAAGGTAGCTGCTGCTCATTAATCCAGGTTCTTTGAACTACTGTCCCAGAGAATACAGCATAAAGCAAGTGACACATACAGTTAACACTTCATGTTTTGCCAACCCGCAAGAAGGAAGAAAAGAAGGTTTCATTTTAGATAGAGCAAGAGCTGTATAATTGCTAAAGAAATTAAGAATAATTACAAGTGGTTTGCCTGATAATTACCTGTCATTACTTTTTTCGGTAGCATAGAGGGTAGATACATCTACAAGAAAGAGAAGGAATGATCATGTTTTTTGGAATGGCAGACAGAGATGCACAGCATGTGGCTCCATGGTAATTCTGACTGGTACACGCACACAGACTGGCAGGTTCCCTGTCCTCTCGAAGCACGGAGGGATGATACTGCAGTCAAGGTGCTGGCTTGGGATACCATCCGATTCTATCCTCAGCTCCAGCACAGATTTATTGTACTACCTCAGCCATGTAATCTTTCTACGCCTTAGTTTTTCCATTTATAAAAATGGGATCATAATTGCTCACTAAATAGCGTATTTATGAAGATATACTCGGTCATGTGCCTTGGAAAGAAACCCCACAGAAAAAAAATTTAAAATGAGATAAATCAACATCTGTCACACAGCATGCAAGTGAGCAGCCCCAGAGATTGCCACATGCTGGGATGTTTCCCTGATTCCCATTTTCTATCCATCACAATGCAGAGAAATAATTGAGACCTGGAAGCTATCCCTTAAGGAGATATTTATCCCCCATTAAAGTGCAGAATAGACCACTTATTAAAGTTAATAAACTGGGAACTTCTGAACGTTTATATGAGAGACAGTGTGAACTTCTAACAGAAAGGGTTCTTTGCAAAGAAAAGGATGTAACTCCAAAACTGCAGGAGAAACTAGAGGACTTCTGCATTTTAAAAATATACACACCGAACAGGAACAGAACAGATTTAGGCAACAGTATTAACAGTTTACAACTGTGACTTAGGGGACCACTGATGGACTGAAAGACCCACCTTGGTGGGCTACATAATGAAATTAAATTGTTTTAAAACTGAACTAGAAAGGGAACGGGTAGTACATACATTTGTGTATGTTAGGATGAGGTATTCTTGTATTAGTTATCTGTGAAATTGTGCAGACAAAGAACGCTACATTTTAGCAAATCAAATATCCTCTCTGCTGCTGAGGCTACAGGGCAGAGAGCAGTTCATAATTTAGAAAGGGTAGAAAAGGAAGATGCGAAACAGTCCCTTTTGGAGGTGAGACAGAAAGGATTAGTAGGGGACATCTAGAAAAACTTAGACTGTGTACAAGAGAAAGGGGTAGAGAATCCCTGTTTTCAAACCAGTTCTACCAGTAATCCTTTACTGCTACACATACAGGCCTTAATTAACATCTCTACAACTTTGCCGTATGACATGCTATATAAATGCTATTATTATTACTATTGTTATTTTGATCAAGCTTCAGTCCACGGTACAATTTTAAGGACAACTGTTAAACTGCGACAACTAAAGGGTCCTGCTGAGAATCTGAACAGCTTTGCTGTAGTGCTGTAAGAGGGTACCCATCTGGTGTGCTCCCCAATGCTTTCACTGATCCCCTGCAGAGATGCTAGCCACCAAACCTATTTGCTTAGCAGCTTGTTCCTTTCTGCCCTTTTTTGACTGGACTATGTGAACATGCAGTAGCAGAGGAAAGTCTGCTTGTGCTCCTGCTTCGTTTAACTTAAACACAACGTTAAATTGTCAGAGAAGAAAGCAGAAACAGGCGCAGAAACAGCTTCAACTCTTCTGTCACACTAAAATCTATGTAGCTGAGCTGAAGAAAAATACAGTAGCCAGCTCTCACAGGCTCACATGGTTGGATTTTTTTTGTTGTTGTAATGGCTTTTAGACCACCCCCAGCCCTTTTTCAGCTAATGAAGAATTGTTTGCACTGTACATATTTTGTTTCATGCAATTTAGTTTTACAGTGAGATACTATGAAAAAAAGTGTTGTTGAGCAAAGCAGGTCCATTCACTCTAAGAACACATTACTGATCCTAGAACCCTTCTAGAGATAATACAGTTCCCACCTTAAAAAATAAAAGATATTAGAATACTTACAGTAAAAGCTTGTCCTCTTTTCTGCATTAAAAAGAAAACTGTCTCCCACTAGCTTATGACAGCATGTGCAAGCCAGACTGAAAATTCATGGCTTGAGTGCTTCCCTGAGAGGAAAACCACATTGCAGCGAGACACAGAGAGCTGCTTGAGAAATGATTCACATACGGAAGCAAGCTGGCTTCACCAGCGCTTTGGCATTCAGCACATACACGCACACACATATGCACACTTGCTTACTCAGGGGAATGAGAAATACTATATCAAAGCAAGGAGGATTTATGCAAGAAAGCCATTTGCATCCCACCTCCAGAACGCTGAGATGCTTCAGTCCGTAAAGCAGACGAAGAGTTTCTTTCAGTATCCTATCATCCCCAACAGCAGAACTGGACACTGGGCAGACAGCATAAAACCCAGACTAGTTGCATGATCCAATCAAGTGAAAACATGCGGTACATACAACATAGAAAGGGCAAGGAGGTGGCCATAGAAAGAAGGCATTTTTCAGAGGAAACCACAGAAGCAGCTTTCAGAAGCTTTTGTATTCCATGATAATAACCTCTCCCCCAGAGTGCCAGCAATCACAGCCAGGACACCTTATGACATTTCCCTTGCCTCCATCGTTGCTTCAAAAAAGTGGAAAAGTGTGTGCGTGCAGGGAAGGAAGATAAGTTAAGAGAGAGGCTTTTACACAAGAAGTAACTAGAATCAGTCCTGAGTGACTTCTCTTGAGCTGTTCAAGAAGAAGTGTCAATCTGTTCTTTATTTAGAAGAGAGCAAATAAGGGACAAGAGTGAGCAATGCTCAAGAACGTTCCCTTTCTTAAGCTTTCTGAAGAGAATTTAGTGTCTGAAAACAGGAAGGAAAGGGTCAGAGGTCTTAACGGAGTTAAAGCAGGCAAAGATAGTATCAGGTTGGAGGAAACAGAGGGGATGTAAAGAGAAATCAAATCCAAATCTAAATTTCAGAGACAAAAAGGTGTTTAGAACTTGGCTTTTTGTTCGACTCTGTCCAGAGAGGGGGCTGTTCACTCTCTGATGTCTCTGACCTAAGACATTCAGACTGTGACTACAGATCAGGAATTCTCTCCTGAGTAGAGAATTCCCAGTAGTGTGAACCTAGTATATAAGCAATGTTAATGCTACAGTAGTAGTCTCATAATAGAGAGAGAGGGAAGATTTATAATATGAGCCTAAAAAGAGTTGCTGCATCTAAACAGTTTAACATTTCTGCACCCTCTGGAACTCCTTACTGTAGGTGCCAAAGGGGCTTAAAGGAAGCTAATGTTATGCCAAGGGTAAATTTACGTTTCAGTTCAGCATTGGCACCCCTACTGTTATCGCAGATAAGACACAGACTGAGTCCAAATCCATAACTGAAGGTTATGGATTTGGGATCCAGCTTCCTCATTATATTCTTAAGAGTGAGGAACTCTTGCCTTCAGATCTTAAAACACCAGAACAAGAAAAAGACCACATCATGACTTATTTAGCATGTGATAATGGTCTATGTTTGGCAGGTCTCAAGCATACATTATTAGTTCTAAGTCCCTAAACATTCAACCAATCGTGCCAGGTGTTATTCCAAGTTCACCGACACCCACAGTACCAATCCTTCTATCCAGCCTACTTTGCCAGTTTCTTCAGTACCCGAGGACAGGCTGTGTGATCACCGGTAGAAGAACTTATCCATTCTGTATTTTTATATATCTAACATTTAGAGTTTTTGAGATGATTCACAGCTCAGGTAAGAAGGCATTACTTTCTGTCATTCATATTAACAAACTTCTTGTAGATATCGTGATCTACATGCACTGTGTTTCTCCTCCCTGAGGAAGTGACACTACACTCAGTGATGCATGCTTAGGCAATGAGGTCACTTAGGTACTCAGTGGAGGGACTGCAAGTTACTCCCTCTGCTTTGATTATGGGCCACCTTCAAAACTGAACAGACACAGCTGAAAAATACTGACTCGGAAGCAAACAACTGCAGGTCCCTGGACCCTGAACTCATGAATGGGAGGGACATCAGTTGCATACACCTTGCTGAAAAGCTTCTTTGTCTGAAGAAAACAAACACACTTTTTGGACTGCAGCACACTGTCTCTTTGCCATTGCTGGTGAGTTCATATGGGCTCAGTGGGAAAGCAGCGTTGTCACTCAATAGGTTTTCCTATCCTTCAGCCAAGAGAAATAAAGAACTGAAATGAGGGGAGTGGGGAGAGGAGATGAACTACTATATTTCCTTTGCAAAGATATTTTTAGCTTTGGTAAATATAACTTGAGCAAAACCTAAAAATGAAAATGCTTGGATGTGAAGAGACAGTCAGCATTTACATGCTTCAGCTTTGGTAGACAGTCTGGAATAGTGGCATACAATTTCCCCAAACCCAACAAGACCAGACAGTACATTTGTTTACTTAGAGGTTTTCTGGTAGCACTTATTGCTATAATTATCTGATCTCTTTGCTTAGACCAAAGAATTAATCAGCACAAAACCTTCTGAATTGAAAAATTGCCTTTCTGTTTAATGAACAAAGAGCCCAGAAACAGACAGCTAAAATGAGTTGGCCATGGTCATAAAGAAAGCCTGTGGCCCATCCAGGGCCTTAACCATAATTACTTTCACACAGCCAAGATGAAAAAACAATTTCAAGTAGTGATATAAACTTTTTAAAAGAATCTGCCAGGTTCTTACCCAGCTGGTAAATTTGGTTGACAGACAAAATAACAGTAAGCATATTGCTTGCATGCTGCTCAATCCACTAGTTCCCACGACTCTGCAACAAGGTATGAGAGAATAAGACCAAACCCCACTAATCAATGCACTTTTAAAATACTGCGTTTGGGGAATTCAAATGCCTTATGTTGCAACCCGCACTGCCTGTGCAATTTTATAAGAACGAATATGGATGAGACACAACTTAATGGAATGGGCAGAGGGCAGAATTTGTAGTGGCATCGCTCATTTGAGAAGTAAATGCACAGAAAGAGAGTGTAGGAAAAAAGTCTCACACAAGGAACAAGATTTAAAATATCTTTGCATTTACAGATATTTATGCTATATTTCACTGCTTTTGTGCATGCAACAATCTTAATTACAAAGGAGAGAAATTCCATAAGCAAGGCTATTATGTCAATAACAATGTCTTTTTAAAGCAAGTCTCTAATTCAGTTATAAGGCTTGGAACATTACTGTCTGGAGTTATAAAACCAAAAGTAATTACAAAAGAAAGTCTGCATCAGACAGTGGGTATTAGTGGAGTCAGGCCATGGCTTTGGGACAGCATTTACTCCGCGCTTTCTTCCTTTTTATACATAACTGACACAAACTTCTTTATTTTCTCAGTTCCACTACAGACGTCAGGAAGTTCAAGCAGCTAGAGGACATTTGCAGAATGAATCACAGGGCACCACTTTCCATTTTGACAAAAACAACTGCTGTTCAGTTAACAAGATGATGCTGATCAAATGGGTGGATACAAAGAGTGAACTCCTGCAACTGTTGCCAAAAAGGCTCCGCCAATGCAAGAAAGCTGTGTGTACTGACTTGGAGAACTCAGAATTTTTTTTTTTTTTTCCCCCTGTTCTTGAGAGACTATTATACAGTTTCATGTTCCCACTCATATACCTGAGCAGCTCAGCCTGTGGCATGGCTACCAGCTTTGACCTGCAACTAGAGAAAATATTTGTTGCTGGAAGAGACTAGAATCATTAAATTTGGAAAAAAGGCAGATATGTTTTATGGAACATGGAGTGCTATAGGAGACAAGAAAAACAGCTTCCTCTGATGCCTATTGCCAAAATTTCAGAAGACCAGACAACAACTTTAAAATTTCCAAGGGAACAGCCACTAAGTCAGTCAAAAATAGAATTAGGAAACTGCCTGTTTCAAAAGTAAGAGTCTGTAAGAGGCGCCAGCATTTTTCAGCATTTCTGTAATTTCCGAGTAGAACACTGAAGAGTTAACAAACATCTATCTACCAAAAAAAAAGGCCAACCCACAGAAAAAGGCAAAATGAGGAAGGAAATCTATGTGGTGAAGGAATATTCATTGTATTTCATATGTTTAAAATAAAAGTCTCTGATCTCTTTTGCACACATTTATCTAAAGTTTATTTTTCTCTGCAATTTTCAAATGTCTGCACTTTCTTCAGAGACACAGCAACAAACCAAGGATAGCTTTACCGCAGTCACCCTTCTATTCAAAATGCAGATAAATCTAAATATGTGAAAAAGGCAATACTCAGTGCTCCTCCCTAAAAGGGGAAGGTAAGACTTTCAGTGTTCTTTTTTACTTAACTGAAATTTTTTATTTCAATGACTAAATGAAAAACTTAGGGGAAAGGGAATATCTCCACTCTTTATTACTCCTCACTGTTAATTTTCTGACATATAGGTTATAATGTGGCATTCATTAACAATTCATAGGGAATTACCATATTCAAGTAGCACAGCAAGTTCTTACTACCTACTGCACAACCTTACTTGCTCCCTTTGCTTATTGTCCAAGAGGGATCACATGCTGGAAAAGCTTGCATTTTATCACCTAACGGGGAAGGAATTACAACATGTATCCATTAGAAATGCTAAGGAGCCTTGACAGAAAACCATTTTATTAAATTTTTGCTGATCACTGACAATGGAGAGCTGTGCAGGAAAATTAAGGACTGGAGATGTGTGCTGGAGGCTGCCTCAGAATTAAAAAACCCGAATGGGATGGTAGAGGAATCCCCCACTGCTTTGAACTTTTTGGTGCATTTCAGGGTGATGAAAATAAAAGACCTGAGTTGTCAGCTTTGTTTCAGAGGGACTTGCACTGGAACTGCTGACAACCTCTGAATGGAAGCAGAACTGCGGGGTATGCCTAGATGCACAGAGTGCATCATGGGGAGCCCAGCAGCAACAAAAACTAGGACAAATTACCAGAGAAAACTGATGAAGCACAAGGAGTTCAAGTCCCAGGAGACGAACAAGCCCTCTAATGTAGATTAGGACTTCAGAAAAAAAGCTATTGGTAAGGTTTGATTCCCCACATAGCAATATCTTAGAGTTTCCATCTTGTTCTTACTCTCTGCATCTTTTACAGATTACTTGAACATAATCAGGTAATCACTGCAGTAGCTTAATAATTTATCTATGTTACAGGTAGGCAAACAAAGACACCTAAATTGCTGACAAAATATCACAAGCTAGTAAGGATCTACGGTGCCCATTGATTTTAGCTCCGATATAATAAGTCAGCAGTTTTGCAAAAGACATCCATATTGCTATACATAGGCACCCAGAATCAGTGCATAAAAGTTTGGCTTTGGTGACCTAATAAAATCCAGAAAAAAAGGGAAAATCAAGTTCAGCAATTCCTTGCTTCCAGACAGCTTGTATGAACAAACAAGTTTGCTGCTGCTTAAACTTACAAATCAACTTAGCACACTTGAGAAATTTAACCATGCAACTGAAATTTGAAGTATGCAAACACTGAGATCCTCCCAGTGTTAACCATAGTGTTACAGAATAACTACTAAGAAACATGCAGTGGTATAATGCAAGCAAATTCCATTCTGAGATCCTGGTTCTGCTTTCAAGATTTCTCTTATGAAAATTATTTCCTTGGATTTCTTTGTTAGTGATTATAATTACTTCAGATTTTAAACCCTCAGTCCAAATTTAGCACACAATAAACATTATAACTAAAATCAATTATGAGCATTTTTAAGCTCAGCCAAAAAGATCTTAGTATGTGGATCATGTTGCCTCCGAGGCAGGTAAGGACAAGTATCAGTGCTTCATCAGCACAAACTTCTCCTCCAGACAGCTGGAACTCTTTCCATCACAGAGGGGCACAGTACCACTTGCTCTGGCTCTGTCCTGTCAGTTGTCCCCACACACAAACCCAAAAAATGAATGCAAATTGCCCTTCTCCTCAAGGTCCATAAGCTCAGCCTCCCATTTTCTTGTACAGAACAGCTACACTGAACAGCCCGTTGTACCAACGGAAGCCTCCCTTACCAAAAGGTAGGCCTAAATGCCAAAACCAGCAGGCACAGCTAATGAAGTGGGAGAGCAGCAGAAATAGGTGCTCAGCTTTCCAAGTTTCTATAAAAGCAAGTGATAATTTAAAATCTCCAGCAGATACTAAAATAGGAGGGTAACGAAGCAAAAGAACAGATTGCCTGAAAAAGAAGTAGTATCCTATGGAGTTTGTGACCTGTTTACCATAAATAAATAAATAAATGAAAGCAAAAAAAAAAACCCCTGAGGTGACAGAGTTAGCATGAGGGACATTAGTGAACCTGTCATGTGGAGAAGCCTATAGAAACATTACAGAGCAAAAGAGGATTGATTGGCCAAGCAACAAGAACTTGGGAAAGAAAGCAGATGTGAGAGAAGGAAAGGGGAAGATTAGGAAATCAAGGACAGCAGGAAAGTCACTCTGGATATTGCCCAACTAACACTGCTAGCCTGGTACACAGCAGCTGAAGGCCTAGAGCAAAAAAGTAGCAGTTTGGGAATACAGAGAAATGAGGAGAGAACACACAAGCCAGCTCAATTTTTCTACTCCAGACTGAATCACTCAGCAACTCTGCCTGCTCTGTGGCAAGTGGAATATCACGATTTTGCATCCTTCATTAAGGTTAATTAGTTCACTTGTTGACAGGATCAGAAGAAAGGCCAGTGTTGGCTCAGTCGAGGAGAGCGACATTTTCCTATTCCTGCAGGAGCTTGCTTCCTGAAGGCATGCTCTCCAGGGAAAGCTTGGTCTGTCCCTGCCCGTGTAACTGTCCTCTATTCTCTGATCTGAGGACAGACTCCAGAATCAATCTTACTCCTTTCAGTACCATTAACATTCACTGATATTAAAAATAAGAAATATGTTATTTTTTCCTCTTTGATATTATGCATGATCTCAAACAAACTGTGAAAACAGCCTAAGCATTTTGCCCTGTTGTATCTCAGGGAGCTGGAAACCTTCTACCAGCAAGAAACTCTTACAGCAGTTACCATGGTGACACTGGTAATAGATATTTAAAGGTGGCTCACTCATAATCACATCTATTAGATATCAGGAGGCTTTAGTAAGAAAGACACAAAAAGCTTGAAACCAACCAGGCTTAGTGGTGGTATAAGTGGACAAGAAATTTATGGAGAGAGATCTGCTTAAACCACCACTTAGCTGGACACAAAGGACTCCTTCTGTTCAAATCTGAAATGGCACTGAAGCTTGCACAGAATAAACTATTTTTAGTTAGTCATTTAAAAATTGGTTCCGAAAGCCTTGTTTCAATAGTAGTAGCTCTATAAATCCTTTCAGAGCAGTCATTGCTGGAAGTATAATAAAAAGCTGTGCTACAGCTCATCCCATATTAGAACCAGGCTGCTGGAAATTCCGCAGCCTACCAACGTCACCTGGAAGGGTTCCTTCCAACAGAGAAACATCGGTGGTGGCTGCAGATAATGTTGCTCTCTCCACCCACCCCAACGGCCTGACACCAGGGAACCAATGAGCTCCATTCCTGCAACACAGCCACAAACTCGGCTCAAAAGGGATCTCGCCTCCCCATCTGGAGGGTTGGGTAGCCTAAGGAATAGTGTCATACTGCTTTTTAGACATTATTATGCAGTGAGGAAACTTGAATCTGGATAAACATGAAGCTCACTGAGTTGAGGAGGTATCTTTGGTGATACAAATGTTAACAATTTATTTCTTCAGGTTTTGTAGCGTTCCAGTCCACCAGAACGTAACTAAGAGAATCTGCAGAATCAGATCTCTAGATATGAAGCCACTTCACCAAGCTGGCTAAACCTATGTAACAGTCATCAAATTGAGATTTCCTTTCTCTTTTTGCTGCATATTTCCATGACAACTTTCCCCCAGTATCCACTTCCTTATATTGGAAAGGTCTCTCAAAAGAGAATTTAGGCTTCTATAGCAACAGCCAAAATCCCTGGCAGATTATGATGTCTGAAACTTTATACAGATCTTTTTTTAGACCATGAGTTACAACACAAGTGCATTTTGAATTTCATAGGTGAAAACAAAAGCATGTGTATTATTAGGGAAATTGGTAAGAGGGGAAGGAATAACTTGCTGAAGTGGAACAAACACAAAGAAACCACCTTACTTTCAAAAAGGACATGCACTTTGAGATATAAAACGTTAAAAAGAGAAGACAGGATCAAACAAACATCGTGAAAACCCATATCCTGCTCCTTCTCTCTGAGTTACAAAATAGAATCACAAGGAACAAGTCTGCTGATCCTAAAAGGAGATTTTATTTAAATCTCTCTCTGCATTCTATCTTATATTGACCTAAATCTAAAAAAAAAAAAAAAAAAAAAAAAATCAAAAAAATCAGTGAGTCAGGATGCCTTTTCAGTTTTAACTCCCATATACCTGCCATCTAGCTACAACCTAAACTTTTTTCAGTACTTCAGCTGTTTGCCATGGTAGTGACAGTATTCTCCAACATGGAAAGTCTTACTTCCTCAGAAGAAAAAAATAACTGAACTCTCCGACAAATAAATTGGTTAAACTCATATAAGCCAAGGGAAGTGAAGAAGTTGAAGCAACTTTCCTTCACTGAATGTAGGTATATTTTACAAAGCACTTTACTTCTCCAATGCCCTTTCAAACCTAAAATCTTTTAAACACCAACAAAACCCCTCTACATTCACAACCTGAATGAGAAGTAGGAAAGCATCAGCCTTAATATACAAGAAGAGTCTAGAATGGAAAGTGGTGCTGCCAGAATTGGAGCCCAGTAGGTCCCAACACACTTCCTTTTGTAGCCACTGGAAATCTCTTTGCTACCCGAGAGGCAAGGTCAGCAGTGTGACCAATTGCAATGCAGCCATACTTTCTTCTGCTTGTGGTGTGACTGAAAGCTTTTTGCTTTTTCCATGAAAATATCCATTAAATTATCCCTTCTTCCTCTCTTTCCCCTAGATCATCACCGTTTCGGTAAGGGAAGAAGGTGCAGACAGGTAGGCATGAGTGAAAAAGAATGGATTTAATCTAATTGACTTCCACCTTCAGCCACTTCCTGACCAGTTAGATAACTTCAGAAAAGACTCTGGAACTGGCAGTTTTACAAAACAAAGTTGAACACTATAAAAACTTTTTTTTTTTTAAAATAGCAATGCCAAAAATGACAGCCAAAGCCTATTCAAAACCTGGGAGCTCTACAACTAAGAGACATATGCAAAAACAGGATTTCAGACAAAAACCCCATTATTTGCAAGGTTTATCCTGTCTGGAGAATATTGAAGTGTGGGAGGAAGACTGAGTCACTGTAAAGGTCAAGTGAAATGCAATTATTTAATATCCCTATGTGCTGCCCTCTGCTGAAACAGACACTGAGCACGTTGGTGCATCAGGTCCATTGCAGGCTGTAGAAAAACTCACGATCGTCTGCACCTAATGCTGTCATCACACAGGAAAGAGGCACACTCACACGAAACAAGAATGTTTCATCTGGGACTAGGCAAGGTTAAAAATAACCTAAGCTCTTACACTGGACTTAACAGCTCCAAGATGAAAGTGTGATTTCAGGCACAGCATTCAGATGATAAGAGCCTGGTGAAGGAAGAGGATCAAAATGCACTGGCTACACATGTCTGCAATAATGAAAGTTCACAGGTTTATAAAAAAGAAACAGCTGAAAGTTTCATTTGAACAACTTATTTATCAAAGATGTGTTGAACTCTCAGATTCTCGCTCCAAGCCTTAATCCTCCATCTGATTTCACTCACATGAAAAGTCTGTTCAGGCAGATGAGATTATTCAAATACATGTATTTTTTCATACGTAGAACACAGAACAGCATGAATGGGAAAAGGAGAAAATTATTTAAACACCTAAGGGGGAGAAATATAACATATATATTTATATAGAACAAATACTTTTAAATAAATACAAGTATTTATATAATTATATTT
>NW_009228307.1:5041-21139 GCF_000690835.1 Fulmarus glacialis | reverse complement strand
CGGCCGCCACAGTCCGGGGGCGGGCTGGCTGATGCTTTTCCTCTCCCAAGTTGTCTTGCAGCTGGATTTTAACGCCGTTACATATGTCGGCACCTCCTCTACTTGCTTATACGCTGGTCTGTGTCACAGACAATAATGTGGTGACAATAATAGTGACCGCTGGGAACAAGGATGTGTTGCTGGACATGGAGTTGTGCCTGTAGTGGTTTGAGTAGCGTTTTGTGCTTTTTAGAAGTATTGAAAAGACAAAAACATGTATTTACAGGGACAGGAAGGAATGGGCAGATATTGAACCTGTCCCTCAAAATGATGGGCCAAATCCTGTTGTTCAGATCATCTACAGTGAAAAATGTAAGTTTTAAATATGTTCTGCACTGGAAACTTAAAGTGGTTAAATTTGTGTCTGTTCTTAGTGGTGTTAAAGCAACACTTCATGTTTTGGATAACGTATTTGCTAGAGTAGTACTGTGAAGAAATTAATTTAATATTTATTGTGTTGTGGTGGTTGTGTGTGATGTTTTCACCAAGCATCTCTGAAGTTGAATCTTAACCTGAGTTGTGAATAGCCAACATTTTATTTTAATATTATATAGCTTGAGAGGTAGTACAACAGTCAGTCTGGTTTGCATAATAAGGCATTTCTAGCCAGCGAATGGAAGAGAGATGTATGAACTTACTGCATCTGGGGAAGTAGTGTGACTAAGCAGCAAGGAACTTTCCTGATTTGTTTTGGATGTTATTCAGATGGTGTATTTTTAAGATATTTTTGCAGCTTTTCAGTATACTAATATCATTTAGAGGTTTCAATCAACAGTGCTGTCAGAGCAATACGCAGCTATCATTTTGAAGAGGTATACTTAAAGTGCACAAAATAGGAAGTAACTTCGAAGGGTTATTAACCTTACCCCCTAATCAGGCCATTGTCTCATAGCCTTGGATAAGATGCTGTTATCTGTTTAGTTCGAGATGTCTATGATTACTTCCGGGCTGTTCTGCAGCGGGATGAGAGAAGTGAAAGAGCTTTCAAGCTAACAGCAGATGCCATTGAGTTAAATGCTGCAAACTACACAGTATGGTAAGTGAAAATCTTGAGATTATTTCTGTCGTCATTTGACCTCTTACATCTTTAATAATTGTGTTAGTCTAATCAGGGCATGACTAGTTGAGTTTGCATAGAGGAGTAGTGTCGACTTCCAGTGAGCGTCTGAAGAAAGCCTTTGTTCCGTATTTTCCATGTCTCGTTTTGATTTGGTGGTTTTCATTCATTTGGCTTTGAGGGTGTTATCAATCAAGGTCAGGATTAGCCACAAAAAGAACTTTGCTGTTTAAAATTAGATCACTTACGTGATAACGTGGCCTTGGTAAAATGCTGAAGATGCCCTCATTTGACTTCAAGAAGAGACGTAAAAGCATGATAGCTCCTATTTCCTGCTAAATAATTGTATACTTACTAAATAGTGCATTTTAGAAGATCTGTCATGTTAATGTTCAGTTAGGTTATAAATAAACAGTGAATTTCTGATATTCAGAGTAGGGCCTTTTAACTCATGAATGCTAACAAGTACCTCTTGTACATCTTTATTCCGCTAACTTGCATAAAATCAGGAAGTTTGCATTATTTTAAGCACGTAAGTCATAGTTTCTGTGATGGTAAGACCAGTGTGGGTAGACAGAGGTTAATCTGAAGCAGGATTGCTGTGATCTTAGATGACATACTGTTGTAACCAGTTGTAATCCAGTTCTCCACTGTTCGATAATTGAATGGCCTTTAACAGAACCGGATATGTGGTTTAGTTTTTTGCACTCTTTTTAACTCAATATCTATTAGAAGAACTGTGAACAAAGGTTCTTCTATGTTCTCCTGTGTGAATTTTAGGAAAGCCCTGTTGCAGTGTTCGAATGCTTGACTTTTATACAGGCATTTCCGGAGAGTCCTCCTGCAGTCTTTGGGAAAGGATCTCCATGAGGAACTTAAGTACATTACAGCTATCATTGAAGATCAGCCAAAGAACTACCAAGTCTGGTAAAATCATGTTTTCTTTTCAGTTCTTAACGTTTTTGCAGATAATTTTTGTTTTGTAAATTGTGTAAAATAAGCTGTGATCATTGATCTTAAAAGTTGTTAAGAGTTGCTTCCTACATCTACTGCAGTGGCGGTAGTGGAGGAGTTAAATGGAGTTGCATCAGTGTCACTGCCAAAGTCCTCTTTAGCAGTTTGTTCTAAACGTATGATTATGACATGCTGAAAAGGTCTTGTTTTCTTTTAATTTCAATTTTTAAACTGTCAAAATAAGTCTGACAGATCAAAAAAATGACTGAAAAAGCATACAAAAAGACAAATGGAAATTAGTATTTTTTCTTTTATTGGCTCTTGGAGCTTGCTTACCTGTTGTTGGGTTTTTCCAAAGTGAATGGGAATAGGCAAAACAGCAGCATTGTTATTGCTAGAGAAATTGTGTAGTACTAGAAAATTTTATTCTGCTGAAGACTTTGGCCATTAAAAGTGGGAACACGTTACTTTAAGTAAACATAAGTTGTCTAAAAGGAGGCCAATGTTTATGTGTAGTTAGAATTTGTTATAGTGTAAGTATGCATCATATATTTCTCAGAGCCAAATGAAATGTTCGGTATATTTGATTTGAAGTATTTAACTAGTGGTTTTTTTCGAAGTACTACAGTTGCTATATGCAATATGCTGTTTTAATACAGACTGCATGTTCACAGAAAATTTTTAGACTATTGTAAAAATAGTGTCCTCCTCCTGTCATTAGGCATCACAGACGGGTGTTGGTGGAGTGGCTGCAGGATCCATCCCAAGAGCTTGAGTTCATAGCTGACATTCTTAACCAAGATGCCAAAAATTACCATGCGTGGCAACACAGACAATGGGTTATTCAGGTATTGTATCCACTAAATATTTTGATTCACTAAATAACCTGCTCAGGTTGTAGAGTTTTGCTTCTTAAATACAATCTGAATTGCATTTGGCACTTCTTTTCTTAGGGCTGAAGGGGGAAAACAATTGCATTTTAATGTGTGGTAGAGGTTAGCTATAAACTTGCCTTTTAGGAAGCGAGTTCAAAAAGGTCTGTGGTTGGCTGCTTACTGTTATGTGTGTGAATTTAATGATGAGCTAATACCATTGAGTGCAACTGAATAGTGTAGCATGTTCCTAGTGCACCCTTCCTTATTTTTCTTTGAACTTTGTGTTGATTTCATTAAAAAAGTCTCTGTGTCTGATGTTCAGAGAACTTAGAAGCAAGGAGAATATATTTTAAAAAATAAAAACTTTTCATTGTGATATTCTATCTTCCTTCCCTTTCCATAGGAGTTCAAATTATGGGACAATGAGCTGGAATACGTAGACCAGCTTTTGAGGGAAGATGTGAGAAACAACTCTGTTTGGAACCAACGACACTTCGTAATTTTCAATACCACTGGCTATGATGATCCAGCAGTCCTAGACAGAGAAGTCCAGTTAGTAATGTTGTTCATGCTCACATTAAGCATTCTCCATTACATGAAAGCAAAGGAATACTTCGACAGTCCCTGTGGGTTTGTCTTTCCTGTTTTTAATGCAGTTTTTCGGCTCACTCTCATGGATAGCAGATCAAGTGTTAGTGCATATATAGATGTGTTCAGTACCACTGACTTGTTGAGTAGTACTGAAGCAAGCTATGCTTACCCTGGGCAAGCTGTTCTCATTAATCTGTCTTCCTGCCCTGCTGCGTATTGTGCAAACAAAACTTTTGGCTTTTTGTAGTCAACTAGCTATAGTGGAACAAACTGCAGAAAATCTGTGACACTGGAACCATGTAAGTTGTGCTGTTCGTTAGTATCTTACATCCTAGCCCTAGAAAACTTGGAAGGAGAGGCACTCTCCGTGATGTACTAAACTGCTGTTTTAGTAGTACAGTAGCCACAGTGATTTAAAGATAACATGGACGTGGATTGTAGGAAGAGGAATTGCCTTTTGTGAGGAATATGATGCAGCTGGAAAAAGAAAGGAGCTTTCAGGGGTATGTGGTCAGCACAAAGACAACTACCTCTGTGAGTTGGCTAGTTTTGAGGAAAATATGCTTTGGAAACTGTTTCGAAGTGGTATGTTTGTAACTGAAGACAAACAGGGCTTCTGGCCATTTATTTTGCTAGTGATGGTGGTAAGGGAACCGTCCTTTTATGGTTTTCACATTTCAGACTGCTGATCAGGGTTGATGGTTATGAGAAAATGTTTGTCTAAAGTGAAGAAGCAATGAAAAGAAGGTACTGCAACTTTTTGGAGTTATTCTTCAGAAAAAAGACTGAGTCTCTGAATAGGTCCATTGGTACATTGCTCATAGAGGATTCCAGCCCACCTTTCATGGTTGTCTTTGCAAACTGCTGTAAGTTGTACTTCTCTTCCACTTTATAAATTTCCTGCAGATTAATAAATCTGAACTGTTTCCATGACTTAGGCTTGGATGTTTCCAGCTTTTTCTCTCCAGAGGTTAAATCTGACATCCTCCCTTGATCTGTTTATACGTGGTGCTATGTTCAGGATAATTGGATACCATCTTAAGAATCAGACTGTCTAAGGTTAAGACTTCCCAGATGTCATTATAGAACTGTAGTTGGGCTGCTTGTTGCTTGATAAACTCGATCTTTGTCATAGTGACTGCAGAAGGTCAAAAAAGATTTAGGATTGGGTTTTTGTTTTTGACCAGTACTGCCTATAGAACTTTTTATCAGTATCTGCTGTCTCTGAAGATTAGCTGAGTGCCACATTATGCTGGAGAAGGGCAGAAGGTAAAGTCTGTTTTGGGAAGATGAAGTGTGGCTTTGTGACTGTATGGCAGGTGCCTCTTGTTGCTTTGCTTTTAGAGGAGTTGCTTAACTGCTACTTTGAAAGATCTGCTGCAGAAGGCTGTGTGAGCTGAAAGCTCAAGCTCTGCCTTTCTGTGGGTTTGCTCAAGTGCAGGCTCATGAAAAATGTTCTACAAATAGGTACAGAACATGCCTCATGCAGTCATATTAATGTAGCTCATCCTGGGCTTTGATTACTCCAGCCCTTTTCAGCCCCTTGCCGTTTTGGATCTTCAAGACACAAGGTATTCCTTTAGCATACCAGGGGAGTATATCATGTTGTTTCTTAGTGTTATTGCTCATAATTTTGAGAACTGTTTCATTATTGTATAAAATGCAGCAAATGGAACACTTCAGAATTTAAAACAGTTCTCTCAATGTCTGCCTCTCTGAGACTTGCAGTGATTATTTTGCGAGACATTTTTGGTCTGTGACCCAGCTGAGATGATCTGCAAAAAGACTCTGAAATATAGACTAGAGTGATGTATTTGGGAACGTCTGAGCACATTCAGGTAATTTCTAACTGCGTTGTTAATGGTTGCATTCATAATCTGTTATCTTTTTCTCACAGATACACTCTTGAGATGATCACAGCAGTGCCACACAATGAGAGCGCTTGGAACTATTTAAAGGGGTGAGACATCCTTCTCTGTATGGGGCAAAGAGAGTATCTGTAGAAGGTGTCTTATGCCTAGCTCTTAACTGGAAAGAGCTTGTTGCTATTCATTCTAGTGTTGTGTGCTTAAGTGGCAAAAAGCAAAAACTTCCACAAGGGGTTAATATATTAACCTAATTTCTCTGTAACTTTCCACTAAGTTTCTGGCCCTGTAGTTCTTGTGGGATGATTGCCAGTACTTCTCATGCTTTTAAAAACTTGACCTGTAATGTTACTGGGTTCAAGAGCATGGAGTAGGAAGCAATGAGCATGCTTTCAGTCTTTCTGTTCAGTTGAGTGTAACTATACTAGCTTACTAGAATATGAAGCTGATTATTGCTGCGTGCTGCTTACTTTCTGCCTTACTTGTATTTGCACCCTTATTTCAAAACTGATCTCCAAATAAGGGAGTTGTAACAAAAAAGTAATTCCTCACACCAGATTTCCCAGCATTATGTTCCAAGCTTATTAACCTCTGTTCTAGGATTCTACAGGATCGTGGTCTTTCTAAGTATCCAAATCTGTTAGAGCAACTGTTGAATTTACAGCCCAGCCACAGTTCACCCTATCTCATTGCCTTTCTTGTGGACATATATGAAGATATGCTTGAAAACCAGTGTGATAACAAGGAAGAAACACTAAACAAGGCATTGGAGGTATGTTTTGAGAGCTTGATTTTGCTTCTCAGGGCTGCCATCTGTTGCTCTCTTGTTTTACACCCCGACAAAATGGGATTGATTTTCGTAAATAGAACAGGTTACTTGTTAATCACAGGAGCTCTGTGAAGAGTTGAACATGAAAGCCAGATAATCACAAAGGTCTCATGAATTTATCTATAAATAATAACTTGCCAGTTACAAAATGGCTGAAAGTTTTCTTCACCTGGTAGTAAAGGAAGGTTTCTAATATTGCCTGCAGAAGAAAGGAGATGTTTGAACAATCAAGGAGTTTCCAGTGCTAACTTTGTTGCATGAACTCACTTTCTGCTCTGTAGGTTAGTGAATCTTGTTCTCAGAGTATCTGTATCTAAACAGAATCTCAAGCTCCCTTTGCACTTCTTGGCTCTTTCTAAGAAAGCAGAATTAGCTTAAAGGCTAGTAGGCACTGGGGACATCAGTAAGGAATGTCGGGCACCATTTCCTACAGAGAATAAATGACTTCTAGCAATGTTGTGTATCTCCCTGTGCTTCATATTTGGGGAACTCCTTGACGTGGTTTGCAGTGTAGTTTTTACAAGAACACTTTTCATTCACTGTGGGACAGACTGGAACTTAGTGTAATTAGAACTGCGGTTCTTGCCTGGAGTCTCTGTGTTCCAACATCGTTCTTTCTCCACGTTTTTTCTTTGTTGTGTTCCAGGACCAGAGTGTGAATAAGTGCAGTGGTACCTCTCAGATTCATGTCCCTTTATACTATTTCACTGAGTTTGACTTTTTCATCTATTTAGGCATCGAAGCTTCTGTTTCTCAACTCTGATTGACTGAGTGAGGCAATGTCATCTGCATAATAAAAGGGAATTGACTAGAACATTAGTAGACAGTGTTCATACCATATAAATTTTACACAGCATGTCCTGTGAGTAGGGATGACTTCTGCTGTGCCTCACTGTTCACTCAGATCAAAATAAAACAAAAATCAGAACATGCAGAGGTATCTGTATAGCACCAGCTCTAACATGTTGTGAGAGAAGGTTACTGACTTGCATGGAGGATCATTTTGGGACAGTCTGCTAAGAGAAAAACCACAAACAAAGTATCTCATGTCAGTCCATCGGGAGTGCTGAAGATTCGAGAATGGGATGTTCCTCCACTGTTTTGAATGAAGTGGTTTACAGCCTGCTGGATCACTAAAAGACAGTCAAGCTTGCAGGAAGTCACAACTATACTGTAGCGTACTACAGGCTGAATAGGCAGGGGTAGATGACGAGTGGTAGGCACAGAAAGGAGTCACGGGGGAGCAGTTGCAACTGAAATAGGTAGGACTGGAGAGATTTTTGTGCAGTGTCATACTGGTTGACTACCAGTTGGACTTGACATCAGTTTGAGGTCATTGGACAGTTGCAAATCCGGGAGTAAAACACGTGTTGTTGCTAAGAAAGGTGTTTCTGATACTGGCTGAACCATATATTGCATGCATTCTATAAAGATAATTAAGGATTCCGTAAGCTTTTGGTATAACACTGCAATCTCCCAATTTTCTTTCATAGCTGTGTGAAATTCTGGCTAAAGAAAAAGACACCATCCGAAAGGAATACTGGAGATATATTGGAAGGTCCCTTAAGAACAAGCACAGCTCAGGCACTGAACAGAGCACACTGACAGACAAGCAGCAGTAACTGAACATGGAAGATAACAGCGTTAAGCTCTCAAGCTGTTCTAAAGCAGTACTGAGTAGGTCATCAACTAGTTTAAAATCCAGTGTAGTATTCCCCTGGTGAAGAGGTATTGCAATGAAAGAGGAGTGCAGAGTGCTGTATGGTCTCGGGTCACTGCTGCTACTGGGGATAGCTCTAGGTGCAGTCAAGAAATGTATTAAGGCTTAATTATTGAAATGTATTACATAAAGGGTTTATTTCCTAATAATAAATACATAAAGCTATACCTACTACTTATAAGGCAGTAAACCAATTTCTCATGCCCTGGCTTATCCACTCGTGGTTCCTAACACGGTCACGTCAGATGCTGAAGTAATGACTGCAGGTAACTTAGCTGTAGTGGATATCGAGTAACCCACTTGCGGTTAGTGCAAGCAGGCGCTGCAGTTGTTGCCTTATGTGGGTCCAGCTGTGCAACACTGACAGCACATGCTATTGTATGCAACTAACACCAAGTGTCATTTTGTAATAAAAACAGATAACTGAAAGCATTTGTCTGAAATTTTTCAGTGTGTTTCTTTTGTTCTTTAGGTGTGCATAGTCTCTTCTCAGATGCTAATAGAGATAAAATATCCCCTTTAGGGATACTGGATTCTATTGCATTGAGGTGTCTTTTGCACTGGAGTATTCGCATCTCAGAAACTTTCAATACACTTGGTGCATTCAGTGGAGCCTTGAGTTCTAATCTGCACAGTCAGGAAAAATGCTTTGAGGTCCCTAGAAGATCAACTTAGTTTTTTCTTGGAATTCTGTTCAGACAGCTGAAAATCTGATTTTTTTTTTTTCTTCACCCTTGGTAACCAGACCAAACTGAAGTCATAGGTTAGAAGAGATTATAACTAACTGGTTACGTTATATATCTTCACTGAACTAGAAGGGAAGAAATGGTTTTACTGGGGACCTGTTCGCATTAAATGTCTTAACCTTGTGGCTCCTATAGGCTTTTCATATCTTTTCCGTGCATATATTCAGCCAAGAAGTATTTTTCCTCCCCTTTGTGAAAGATAGAAGGCACCTGCAGTACAGAACTCTAAATGATGTGTATAACTGTACAAGAAAACTGCTGCATCTGCCCTGTTTTCAGTAAATGGCTATTGTAAACTGTGTTCTTAAGGCTGAAAGGGGAAAAACAATTGCATTTTAATGTGTGGTAGAGGTTAGCTATGCCTTTTAGGCATAGAGTGCTTGTCTGAAATGAAATATTTTCTTCGAGATGATCATAAAGGAAACAAATAAACACTAGTATTTATTCCATAATATGAGCAGTCTTTCTGATACTAAACATTAAAAGCTGCTGCTGTAATTAAACTATAGTGGAGATTATTTTAAACGCTTGAAATATGTTAATTCAATGCATTCTTTAAATTTAAAAGAAATCACGGGGAGTGGAAAATATGTGAAAGCTATGTAATTTTTTTAAATGCTTTTGCCACTTTCCCAGCAGTAGAGAAAACATTTTTATAGTGACACAGGAACATTTAAAATGGACATGAACTTCAAACTTTTGGAGATACGTTACCTGCTGGGGTTTTTTTGCCTTTTTTTTTACCACAGTTGAAACTCCAGCATAAAACAAAAAGACTATGTTTCTACTGCCATGAATTGTTCCTAATTGAAACTACACTAAATATGGACTACTGATCAGACAGTATGTTCAAGGTCTTTGGGACAAAGTAATATATGTGCTATTACCAGTCAAGAAAGCTCAGAGAGAGAGAGAGAGCAGAGAAATGCAATCCTTAAAATAAACACCATCAATGAAGAGGGAACAGAATTTTGCTTTTGCATATGGTGTTACTAAGTTCCCATCTCTTTCCTAAACAATATTCAGAGGGCACTTGGAATAAGGCAGAGTATTCTTCATAGATACTGCCATGAATTTCAGAGAAAACAACTCATTCCAAGGTAAGATGATGAACAATGTCTACTGGGACAGTGTATTCAGGGATGTGACCTCTTAGTCACTTGTGGTCTGAGGAAAGATCTTAGATTTAGCCCTGTTGTGCGTCTGTGTCAAGAACAGTGCGATCCTCTGACAAGACTCTTAGGCTATTTTCTTATGGTATGGTCAACTTACGGCGTTCTTATGCTTGAAAATGATGTCTAGAAGTAATCAGTAGAGAGTCGTCTACTGAGAAGGTTAATAGGGTTTTATACTGGTTATACAAGCATAGTGATACTTGCAAAGATAATGCCACTTCTGAGCTAAGTTTACCAATGAAGGAATAACCAGGTATGTATTCTAACAGAAAAATATCTCCTCTCATGTAAAACAAATGTGTGACCAAACAAATCACGCAAATCCTAAGAAAAAAACATGCTGGAGACTAGAGTCCAGTTGGAAAAAAAAAAAGGTCATTATGTTTTAACAGAAATGTTTTTTTTTTCTTTCAAATGTTTATGTTTACTGTCATTCAGATTGCAAGGAAGCTCTAAAATTCTCTTCAAAAGGCACCTCAGTTCTGTGGTAGTCAGCCATACTCAGAAATACTGAGCTGTCGGAGCTGGGAAAACAACAGGCTGCCCAGCCAGGTTGCAACTGCAGCTACCAAGCCTTTAATTTTAAAAATGTGTCTGAGACAGAATCTTTCTCATGGAAGTGGAAGGTTGACAAAATGTATGAGCTATGGAGAGAAGGATCTTATAGCAGGAAGTGTTAGATGACTTTAACCTGTAGGCATTGGTACTGACTACCCATGATCAGGGGAAACACTAAACTGATTTGTCCTTAGGGTTCATCTGTACAAGAAGGCTTACTGTTGTTCCTGATTGTGTGTAGTGATGTGACTCTTGCGTACAATTTTATTACTGAAGAGCTGTGCCTGAATGGAAAACTGTATTGGTACAACTGTCCCTTGTAAATCAGTGTAATTGGAACATTCAGTGGAGTACGGAGAACTATTAAAGCATGTGAAATAATTTCCTATGCCTGCTTTCATCAGAGGCTGATGTTCTTGCCTTGGTCTAGCTGTGTCTGTCACTGACTTCCCCTTTATTGTCTCTGCAACTCGGCTGTCAAAACAGTGCACGAGTCCTTCCTAATCTATTCCGTACAAAACCACCTCAGCTAGCACAAAATGCTTGTCAGTTGCTGTCTGGCTGTGCTGAGGCAGATTAGGAGCATGCTGTTCAGCTGGACCTTCTGTGGGAGCAGTCTCCTCCAGCAGGGAAGCAGTGAGGTTTCTAATCACTCCCGCCACGTGAAACACTTCTGTCCAAGTGGTAGCAGGCAATTCATGCAGTGCAGTGGTGACAAGGTGCTTATGGAGAGATGGGGCCCTACGAGAGCACAAGATGCCTTAAAGCTCCTGTGGCTTTTAGAACAAAGGGGTAAGGGAACAACACCAAGTGATGTTGTGTGGAGTCATCCCTTACGGACTCACATGAGGGCTTTGCAAATGCTAGTGGACTTGCCTATGTGCAAGTTCAAAATACGCAGGGGAGACACCAGCTGTGGTTTTCTTGCCCTGTGCACGCACACAGAGAGGGAATATCTTTATTAACACCTTGAGCCACATGTCTTAGATGTTGTCCCAGATGTGGCGTGGTGGATGCAATAATATGAAAAACGCGCCTCAGCCTAGCCCGTGCCCTTTTCTGAAACATCAGTGCCTTCTGCACATTACTGACGTTGTGGGATAAGGTGTGTGCTTTGCACTTTCTATTCCAAGTCTGGTTTTAGTTGGTGATTACCTGCGGCTTTTGGGTTGGCAGCAGGTTTCCCTAGAATATCTTCTGCTTAAGGCAGATTGATTTGGAAAACTTGGGTAAGATCATGTTTGGCTGAGTTTTGGCAAGCCTGTTAATGTGGCAGTCAGTCCACAGGTGTCAAATATCCTTCAATATTTAGTTTTTCTTGTAAATAACCATCTCTATTAAATATCTCAAGTTGAAAACATTTTCTCTCCCTTCAAGGCTGTACTGTCAAGCTTTTTCTACAATATATTTTAAGAGAAAAGGTTAAAAAAACCTGTGTTTGAATGTAAAAACTACATTATTTCGTCCTATAACAGGTGCTTTCCAGAATCCCTGGCAGTCTGGACTGGTCTGTATAATTCTGGTCATGGATAACATTGCCATTTTAAAGTACTCTCTGTACATTTACGTGAGTACACTCTGTATGGCTGCCTACTCAATACAGGTGAACAGCGGATGAAATCTGAAGCAAAGAATAGAAATCTCTAAAGTAGACAATCATTTGTTTTTCTCCACAATAGTTATCTAATGCATAAGTGTTCAAATAGGTATAATCTGTTCCTAGCAGAAGTCACAGTGTAAAAGTGACATCGTCATTTTCTCTAATCATCCTTTCTCTGCTCTTAGTATCCTTTTATCTTAATGCATCACTTGGCTTAAGAACATACACCCTTTGGACACAAGAAAATCAGGAGCCTGTTCCCAGACCAGAAGTGATGCTGTAGACACTGTTGAGAGAGGAACATGTTTACAAGTTCTGGGCCTCCCTGTGCCTGCTCTGAAAAGAATACCTTACCTTCTGCTGCTAGGGTGGGCCCTGAATTTGCGGAAAAGGAAAAAAAAAGAAGGAAAAAAGCATTATAGTATGTAAAGAGGCATACAAGTGTCTACACGTGAACATTCAGGACAAGACTGCCAAAATGGAGTTTTTACTTAGGTTTCGTTAAGTACTTGGCATGAAGAGCTAATAGAAACTTCACCAAATTTAGCTAGGAACCTTGCCTCAGGATGTCTAGATGTCTACATCAGCTGTCCTATGTAAGCTCCTCGGGGCTGGACTCTGTGCTCCATTACATGTGTCACCCATCACTGTTCCTCAGGAAGCCATGGGATATAAGCCTACCTAAGATTTCAGCCTTGGGGAATTAAAATCTTTGCCGTATCGTTTTTCTGCGGCTGCGCAGCGGGGAAAGCGGAGGTTAATCGCTAGATGGCAGTGTGAAATTCACCCTGAGTTCACCGACGCCGGCTATGCGCAGGCGAGCAGAGGTGTAACTAGGACAACTCTTTCTCCATGCAGCACCACTAATTTCACACCTGCTAATTAAACACAGAAGAGCAACTGCTTGGTAAGTCAATACATAGCACCACAGAGGGCTCAAGCACAAGTATTCTGGGAGGGGCTTAATGGTCACCTTCACTAAAAATTGTTGGTGTTAATTGGAGAGCAATTTTTCATTAACTGAAATGATGCCTCGTCTGACACTGGACACCTTGTACCATATCCGGACTCTGTTTAGTCCTGGTGTTCTAAAATAACTGCGTCACTAAAACCCTCTGCTCAGAGCATGGGTTTTGTGGCCAGTTCACACCTTTTGGAGATATGCCTCCAGTCAGAATCCTAACTCATGCACCTTCCCAAGCTGGGAAGTTCTAAAGCCAGCCTTGTTACGGTAAGTTTCTCTGGTCCCTCTGCAATGAAGTGCTGGCCATTGCTGGCTGTTTCTGAGAACACAGGTTGAAGGGCAAGAGGACCTGCTCCTACTTCTTGGACGTCAGGGGAGGACTTAGACGTAATTGAGGAGATCAAGTGTGCTGTTGCAGGTCCAAAAGTGGTTGCATCACTCATCGGAAAGCAAGACCAGGGACTTTGGTGAAGAAGGGCAAAGACAGACCTCTTTTCCTCATCCACTGGTTTGTCAAAACTGAGTCTTATGGGTTGTCACTACAGTGCAGGGATTTTAAGTGAATGAAGAGATGCCATGTGTGACTAGCCAAGCCAGCTTGAGCACCCAGGGCTACTCAGGTGCAGCTGCTTCCTATCTGTGTATGCATTGAGCTGCCAGGACATGCTACCATCACCCTCTCCCATGGGTATCACGCTAGCCCTGGTACCTCTGCCCTTATCTGAAATGGTTGGGTGACAGGTATAATGCTGCTGTATCAGTACTGCTCATGAACAGTGATCTTGCCACTATGGAAGAGGTCTTGCTGTGGTTGGGCTTCTCATTCTTTTGGGTTTGGGTTGCTTTGTATAGGTGTATTTGGCTAATTACTTCAGTGGTTTCCTGATGTGTCCTCTCTCCTGCCCAAGTTGTCTCTCCAGCAGACCCAAGAACAGCTGAATAAATGCTTGTGCTGCTACCAAGAAACTTTGGAAGGAGGAAAAGAAAAGAAAAAGGGAGCTGTGTTTGTATTGTTGATGTGCATCCTCTGTTCTTCCCCTTCTGCTAAAGCCTGTCACCAGGACAAGAAGGTGGCAGGTAGATGATCTTCTTCCCTTTCCAGTGCCATGGTGCTTACGCACATCTGTCCCTGCTCTAGCTTCCAGCCATACCATGAATGTGAGTTTTATTCTTGGTTTTACTAGAGGACAGTGAAAACACACTCTCCCTGTACATCATAGCGTATGGTGCTCACTGTCTCTGCTGGCTGCTTCTTGCACTGACAGTTTCTCTGCTGCAAAATGAGCCAAAATAACCATTTGCAGGTACCCACAGCCCATGGGTGCTTGGCCAGTGCATGGCCCTGCATATAACCCTTTGCAGCACTGTGTTGGTACTCTGCTACCTGTTGTGTGACAGTGCCAGTCATCTTGCTAAGGTGTTTTAGAGGTCTAGCCCGCAAAGACCCTGAGCTCAGCTGAAGGCTACAGTAAAAGGAGAGAGTGTTCAGTATTTTAATGGACAAATGAAAACCAGAAACACTTGTTTTTAGAAACACATTTTCAGTCAAAGTTGATCATTCTTTAACTGAAAAATCAGAAACTTGTAAATTGAGAATAGAAAACTGCTAGGCTTCTGACATTCAGTGGGAAAATGTATGAGAGAGATTTGTTTTAGGCGAGATCTAATTTTTTGTTAGAAGGGGATGTCTGGACAAAACCCCAAAAGCTGATGAGTTCTGCTTGTCATTAGCAGTGTCCCAGGCATAGCTAGGTCCCTCTTGGAGATGAAATTTTCTCTTGTGTCATTGCAGAAGGAAGGGGAAGATGAGGGATGACGGTCGGGGGCAATCCAAAATCACTACTCATGCATCACTAACAACAGCTAAAAATATTACAAATATTTTTATTTGTTATTATTTCAGGAGAGGTGTTTCAGAGCACACCCAGCAGTTCTGTGCATCTGCAGTAAGAGCAGTGCCTTCCCTCCAGGTTATTGACTTCCTCATTTATTTTTTTAATTGCTAATACATTGGCAGCTCTGTGTTTGTCTGACCCATGCAGGCTAAAATTTATCGGGAGAGAAAAAGAGGGGAAAGATGAGATATAACCCATTTTACTGCAGGATTGCTACTCAGCAGCCATGGCCGAGACATGACCTTCATCCCCTGGGCTTTATATCCCATGCTGCCAGCTTCCAGCTGTCACTTCATAGCACGGGCTTTTTGCAGCAGAAACCACATGTCCTCATATGTTTGAAAACGCCTGGTGTACACAGAGATGCCTCCCCACTCCAACAAATGCTAGCAGTCTCTTTGTCACCATAGGAATTTCACCTGCTTTCTGTTCCTCAGCTCCATGCCTGCATACAGATACAAGCAGTGCAGGGCAATGCTTTCCCATGCCATGCTGCACTTAGCCTGGGTAGTCCTGGAGTTGATGAGATTTTGCAGAGACTTCCAGAGGGCCCTGTTGCTCACAAGGGTCCTCATGGAAAAGGACCTAGCCATGAAGGCCCCCTGCGGCCCCCCCAAGTCTTTGGCCAGTTGTGGAGACTGGGATATGTGACTGCATTGTACCACCTCATCATAGCATCCCACCCATCACATGATCCCAGCAGGTGAGTTGAGAGGTCTACGCACAATACAGCAGTCAGCTTAAATTTTACTGAAATAGGGGTGTATAGATCTTTGCGATGCTTTGCAAAGAGCAGCTTGTCTGCTGTATCAGATGGCAGCATCCACTGTAAGAACAGGCACAGAGCAGCACTCAAAAGGGTCAAATAGGGTCACTCAGTGATTTGAATTCATAGGGAACCTGCTTAAGTATTGGCATTGTTTTGAAAGAGGGTGGGGATAGCAGAGAAGAAAAGGGCAGAAAAAAATAGAGGGTAATAAAAACCTAGCTCATAGCCTGAACCAGTATTGTGGGGTCACCCTGAGAAACATCTGCATAAAATATATCTGAGCAGCATGAGTGTTTACAGTGATGAGCAGATATTGTTTTATTTGCTTCCTCCTACTCACAGAAACAGGGCTTTGTAAGTAAACAGGTTACATCCCTCGTATCTCCTTCTCGCTGAAATAGTGCTTGGGACACTGTGTTTCTGATTCATTCACACAGAATGGAGTAAAACCAGCAACATTT
>NW_009228307.1:0-5004 GCF_000690835.1 Fulmarus glacialis | reverse complement strand
CTCCAAAGGAACAGTAATAATAATTCCAAGAAGGGATAAATTTTTTTCTTTGTCCTCTTCTGACAGAAAGTAGAGCTGGAATTTGGAGAATTTTTAAAAGCTGTTTCTATTTCCTAGTACACTTAGGTCCTGTAAGAACAGCGTACCTACTGAACCATGCCATTACAAGGGTATGTGGTGAGTTTGGAATATATTTGTAGGAGGACAGAATGATTTGATGAATTTTCAGTGTTCGTTTTGGCTCAAATTCTTCATAAAGTTTTGGCCAGAAAAGTAGGAGAGAAAAAGGTAGCTGGGGCACTTTTAGCTTTATATCAACATCTGGTATTTTAACCAACATCAAAAACGGACTGCTGAGAAGCATGAAAGCTCTCAGTAGCAAAGGACAGATCTGGGATAACCTCTGAATGCTGATTCCAAAGTGGAGTGGTCTGGAAAGGTGAGGAGATTAACAAGATAGTTCCTGGGTTTGCCGAAGTCCAGATATATATTTGCTGATAGAAGGAAAAGAGCAGCAATATATTAGAATTCTGTGCAGTGCCTGCAGTGCATGCATATGTCTGACTGTACAAGTGCCGATCAGCATAACCTCTTCACAGCACCCGTCTGACTTCCAAAAAGATTTTGAGAATGTGCAAAATCTGTTACAGATACCCTGGGGAGAAGGCAGTAGTTTCAGGGTATGTTCAAGTGAATATGGAGATGCCACTGCTCCGGAAAGATGGCAGACTTGACATCTATACCTGGACTGCATGTCTGAAAAATGGAACAGCTTCTGCAACGCTGGTTGCCAGTAAAGTACGGGAATAGCAGTGTAGGATTTGTATCGCACACCCTAGCAGTGTCCAGCATTCAAAAGGAGGAGTTCTAATAAAAGTTTAAACTGATGATGAGCATTTTATAGCATGTTTAATTGTGCTTAGCTCAGTTTAGCTCCAGGGTCAAATACAATTCCTACAGGAGAGAGGTCTCTGCTAGAAATTCAAGCCCTGCTCTCTTCCAGTGGGGTGCTTGTACTCCATGCACCATGAGTACTCCACTCTAAATGAAACCCACTAAGCAAAGCCATCTGATGTTCCTCCAATTTCACTTGTGCTGTTCCTCAGTGCTTTGGACACTTCAGGCTGGACTGGGAGACACTATCAGTAGGCCTGGGAACGTGGAAGGATTCAGTTCATGAGAAGTATTTATGTGGAAATACCATTTCGTATCTAGCATCCAGCCACAAGAGTCCCAGAGTCTTTGTGTTTTCTGGTCCGTTATCATGGCAGAACAGGTGTCCTTGGCGCAGATGCCAAATCAAAACAGAAGAAGGTCTGTTCTTTCAGGTCTTTCCTTACAAATTAGAAAGCAGCAAGACTGTCTTTGATTTTAAAAGCTTTCTTTACAGATCACGCTGAACACAACCAGTAAGCACCTCTATATCACGTTGAACAACTACTGAGCAAGTACTGAGCAAGTGGCAGAAAAGCAGGAGTTAGAAAAGAAAGTGTAGTGGGAGGCCCTGACATGTATCGGTGTAGAAATTTAACATTTGAGCATGTATGCAATCACATTCCATATTTATCTTATGATGACTGGACTGATCTAAGCAACTGATTTATGTAAGTTTTATACCTCTGTGGTGACAGCATATCCTGCCTCCAAGTGTGAAGCTGAACCATCAAACCGACAAGAAGCTAGTGTTGCATGTAGTGGGGTGCCCTAACGACAAGTCCAAGCAAAGTGAAGCAGAGATGACTTCCTCAAACGGATGAAGCCTGGTAGGGATAGCACTCAAACAAGTAAAAACACTATTTCAGTGGGCTTTCAGTAGCCCACAAAGGGGTGAAAGTTTTCAAGGAGATTAATGGACTAAGTGGTTCCTAACATAACAGTTTTACCACTCAGGAGCTCTGCTCTAGGATGTCACTATTCAGTTTAGTATCCAAACTTGTCCTGCTCCACTCCAGGCACTGAACCCTTTCGGCAGTGGCAGGGAGAAGCACTGCACGAGGCCACATAAGCATCTCTTCCCTGTTTCAGAGGATTTTACTACTTCCAGGCACAAATTTTATCATATTATGATTTCAGGTTCGGAAAATTCACGAATTCTTCTGTTTCTCACTGTGGCTTATACAATGGCCTAATTACCTATGAGATCTGGGTCTCTAATCCCTTGCCTGGCTCTGACCTTGAATCAGTAAATTTTTGTTTCTCAGCTTGCGTTTACCCATCAGGAAAATACTAATGTTGAAATTTTTTTCCTCACGGCCTTATAGGAAGTCTAACCTATAGATTATTCTGCTGAGAGAAAGAATGAGAAACCCGATTATGGCAGGCTCTTCCTTTAGGGACAGAAGGATCCATCCACACCAGAACTTTATAAACCTCACTAAAATCTTTCCTTCTCATTCTGCCTGTGCAATAACAGTATGTGGGTTTGAGAAACAATGTTGTTCAAAACAAGGACAGTATAGGCTATTAATTATCAAGTTAATGCTAAGAAGATAAGAATATTTTCTACTGGTGACTATGGCCGTGTAAAGGACCTTCAAATTCCGTTATGCAGAATTTCCACACTCAGCCAGAGTTGCCACACGCTTGTCTCTGGGAGCCTGGGTGTCTTACATTTGCAGTATTTGCTATATTTGCAGAGGAGGTAATCAGCAAAGTTCCCACTGAAGGATATAACGCAGGTGTGTTTTACACACTATTGCACATGCAGGCATATTCTACTGTGATTCCAAAAGTACCAAGGCTTTTATCTATCTGTCTCATTGGGTATAGATACTGGCCTTAAGGCAAGAAAACAGTATATAGTAAGAGGATAACAATTGTGATGTTGGACTAGAGCCTCCAAAGATGGAGAAGAGGACGCAGAATTCTTCTTGGCTGCCATAGGCACCAGGGGTGTTTCAGAAAGTCGTATGCTGAGGGGCTCACCAGCATGTGCTGGACCATGTGCACTCAAGGGATATTCATGTGAATAACACTTAATAGAAGCAGGAAAGGCTTTTAAACCATTTTGCAACTGAAACATGGAGAGACAAGATAATTAGCCCAAGGTCTTCCATGACCAAAGACTGAATCTTCCTGGTCCCAGTGAATTGCCTGGGTTGCAGCCTGTATTTTACCAGATGCATGGGGAGAAGCTCCTGTGGGAGGCCACTCTGCCAGAAACAGGGTAAAACTGAGCACAGGCCAACACAGCGTCATAGTGCTAAGAGTGAGGCAAAGTTATGTACACAGGGAACCACAGCTTGCACAGAAACAAGATATTGCTAGCCAGCCGAGTTACCAGCTTGTGAGATAGCTTGCTCTTCTAGGGACTGAAAGGTATCATCAGCCAAGAGCACCTGGTGGTCTGTATTTTGCATCTGGGTGAGAAAATCACCATTTGCATTTAAAAATGCCAGTGCTAAAATAAAGTAGTAGGACACACACGACGCACTGCTGCATTCTATGCGCCATTGCTGTGAACAGCTAGCAAGATAGGCACAGCTTTGCCTCCAGAGCTGTCTTGGAGATACCACTTTCATAGTTTGGTAGTGAGTTTTATGACGGTTGCAGATTTCTCTTCAGTTTCTTGTCATCTGTGGTGTGCTTCTTGCAAACTCCCTGCATGGTCACTCTTCCCCTGCTTTCAGAAGCAGTGAAGCCATTGGCTTCCATCAGTCAAGATGACCCCCAGTTTCTCCTACAGCTTATCCAACGCACAAGTTGGTTGCTTGCTTCATGTCAAAGTGCCCACAACCCACTGGATCTTTAAACAGACTGGATCCAGGTTACCCTCTCAGTAGGCACTGTGTTTATGAAACTGCATGTGGCCAAGGGAAAGATGGAAGTGCAGCAGGTGGCCAGAGTAGAGGGGACAGAATTCTGCACATGCATGTAAGGGGGAGAAGCAGAGGCTATATAATACGATTGGCATGGGAGGGAGGTGGTGCAAGGAATGAGGTTGGCACTTCCTCCTTTCAACACTTACTCTTTACTCCTGCCTTTCATTGCAGCTTGATGCTTAGGCCGCTCTGCCGTATGGGCCCTCATGGCCTTTGAAACAGACTAATGAGGAGGTATTTCACGAACGGGAATGTACAAGAATTGCAGGGCTGGGGGCGACATATGGGGGCTATGGCGTAAGATGGTGGAGAAGATGGAGGTTTTGGACTGGCAGAGATAAGAGACGGAGGAATGCCATGAGCAGGGTAAGAGATGAAAACTTAGAGGAAAATGAAGGCAGGTGGGAGTAGCATGGACAGAGGTGAGGGAGATGGTGCGATTCAGGATGAAATCTGGGGGAAGGCCAGGAAGTCATAGTAAGAAAGGCAGCACAGAATCAAGCCACTTGATGTATGTACCCTGTACATCTGAACCAGGGAAGGAACACAGCCATGCCGCAGGTTTTTCATTCGTCTCAAGACTAGTCTGCTTTCGTGACAGGGCAGGAAGCAACCACGACGGGACGAGAAGTTCTCATGGTGTAGAGAGACCGAGACACTTGTCTAGAGTGGGATGACACACGGCGTGTGCACAGAATCAAGCCACTTGATGTATGTACCCTGTACATCTGAACCAGGGAAGGAACACAGCCATGCCGCAGGTTTTTCATTCGTCTCAAGACTAGTCTGCTTTCGTGACAGGGCAGGAAGCAACCACGACGGGACGAGAAGTTCTCATGGTGTAGAGAGACCGAGACACTTGTCTAGAGTGGGATGACACACGGCGTGTGGGGCCTCCTCACCGACGTGGAGCCTGACTGGAGGACGCTTCTGGCAGGAGGACTCCGCAGGCCTGACAAAGGGGCAAGGGGAAACAATGAGAAGAAAATCCGCCTGTGCCAGCGCTGGAGTCCGCACCGAGCCGTTCCCCAGAGCTGGCAGAACGAGTAACGCTATCAGTGATCGAAAAGTCGGCTCGGGGCATGCGCACTGGTCGCTACCACTCTCTCCCCCCTCCTTTTACATAAAAAGCTGATCAACGCGTGTCCCCCGGGTCAGACCGGTCCTGGCGGCTGCCCCGCCG
>NW_009228306.1:0-1358 GCF_000690835.1 Fulmarus glacialis | reverse complement strand
GGCAAGTTGGGCGCTTTGGCGGCTGTTGGTTTGTTTTTTTCAGCAGTTATTTTCGAGACACTAACTTTTGGTGGAATCAGCCAGATCCTACCTGTTAAAACATGATGGATTGGGGGGAAAAAACACACCAGGAACCTGAAAAACCAGCGTTCATCTCCATGACCACGGCTTGAACTTTCCTTCCAACTTAGCGATAATAGGTTCTGTCTTGGAAACTGCTATGTAATTTGATGTATGAGGGTCACTTGGCTGGGGAGAGGGTGGACACAAACCCAGAGAATGCTTCTCCTGCCCGGGCGAATCCCTTTCTGCCCCCCCTCTTTTTGTCCTCTGTCCTTCTTTCTTTCTGGGATTTTTTTTTCCCCAGATTAAAGTCTGCTGGTTACCTGCCTGAAAATAACCAGTTAAACAATCGCCCGCGTTAATGAGAGGAGACCTGTGCGTAATCTCCGATCCAGAAGCTCCTTCCACACGCACGTTATTCTCAGAAATTAAAGTGTGTTGCCCACCGTCCCCCTACCCCTTTGCTGGCAAACAACCCCGTCTTTTCCCATCAGAAGAGCTCTCGTTTCTTTTGCCACTTTCCCTGTACTTAAGCAGCTGGATATTTCCCCCCCAAACATCTAACGAGGACAAATGCTTAGGGGCGAAAAGCCTTACACAACACATGCACCAAACGAGCTCATTCTACGCCTTTCAAGTTATACAAGTTCTTAGAAAACAGCATTCCCTTTGTTAGATCGTAACAAAATGAAGGTAACACACCTACAGCAGGGCGGCTACCCTGTTATTGCACTAATCAAGCTCTTTGGATGTTATTAAGCCAATAAACCGATGGAGATCTGAGGCGCGCACACAGTTTCCAGCTCCTCGCCTCTCCTTCCTGATGCTATCGAGGCCTGGTGTGATTTTTCTCAATTCCTTTGAAAGAGAGAATATAGACACCACTACCAGAGGAGAAAGAGGAATTCTAGATCACAGTGGAAACACATCCACTATATTGAGAGATGATGTATCTGTCCGCTGTATACTCCACAACTGCAGATTGTAAAAGAGCAAGTGTAAATTACTCGCCTGAATCCTTCATCTGCTAGGTAAGGCAGTCCTGTGAAAATGTGAATAACCATGCATCAGAATTACTTCTGCTGGGTGACCTGCAGAATAATAATTCAAAAAAAGAAAAGGAAAAAAAAAAAAAAAAATCAGCTCCCGCCTTTGGCTTCGCCAAGTTAATCACTTCCTACACAGTTATAGAGAAGCGGGGGTAACCCGAGGAGCGCCCGGCCATTCCTGGCGAAAGCGGGAATAGCGGGATTAAGAGCGACAACGATCACAATAATAACAGCGCCCTAACGGGA
>NW_009228305.1:37549-71879 GCF_000690835.1 Fulmarus glacialis | reverse complement strand
ATCCAAAACACAGCCCCATACTAGCTACTTGAAGAAAATTAACTCCACTCCAGCCCAAACCAGCACAAGTTATAAAAACTGAAAATAAAGTATCGGGGCATAGTACACTGAATGTATTATGTTTGCCTGTTTGCAGAAAATAAGTAAATTTAGGAGCAGAATAATCACTGATTACCAGGCATGTTCAGATTTGTTTTCACTTACTTTCATGGAATTAAAAATATTTTAAAATCTTTCCTAATGAAATTAGAGAAGTCAAGTCCTAGTGACAGTAGTCAGATTAAATTATTGAGAAAGAAAACCAGATATCACTGACTTGCTACCTCCAATACGGACAGTACTGTATCTGATACATCTGTAAATTAGGGCCAGAAACAGACATCATCATTATCATCATCTTCGCTACAAAAAGAATGATAACCTCTAGCCAAGGACTAAGGACTGAATCTATGTGGGAACTCCATAGGGTATTGACTGCTCCTATTGCCAGTGGCAAAACCACGTAGAAGTAGGCTGAAGAATTATACATACAATTTTGGGCCTTGTTTTAGAATTCCAGCCTAATGAAAACAAAGTGTCATATCTGCATGTTGATTGCACGGTAAATAATCAGCTATTCTTCAAAGGCAGCCAGAACAGAGTACATAACTGAATATATGATGTCATATTTATGTGACTTTCTTATTTTAGAAGATAATTTAAATGACTAATACTGAATCGGGGGGAACTCGATTCACTGTATAAAACACAGTGAAAACAGTAGCATAACACAAGTTCTGGCATTCTGTTTTCCAAATCAGAATAAACTATAAAGTTTTCCAAAACAAAATTCTGAAGAAAGAAATTCTTAGAATGATGGCTTTTGTTTAATACCAAAAATATTAAAATTTATTTGAAAGAAATAAAAAAATTCTATTGAAATGAAAATATATTGCTGAAAAGAGTTTCAAATTTTAAAAACTAGGAAATTGCAATAATTTCTTTATTTTTGCCCGCTTGAAAATTTTGTCAAAATCTATGTTTTCTTGAAATATTTTGACTTAGTTAAAGCGACATTTTCCATTAGAAATTTACTACGATTAAGTATTTTTCACACAGTTTCTCTTCTAGGATTAGAATGAGCTTACACCGAGAAAGAACAGTATCAAGGAGAAAACCCTTCCAATAAAACATTAAAATGCATATTTTTTCATTAAATATATTTCCTGTGTACTACAAAAAAGGCCTCCTGCTACCTGCAGTTAGTGCCTATTGAAACTGAATGATTGTTTCAAATACTATAGCTTAGAGCTTGACTTCCTATAGTTTTACTGTTCATTTCCTCTCAGCAAGAAACAATGAATTCAGAATAATCTTCAGTAAAAATCTTGCTGTAGTACAATGAAGAAAGTTTGATAGAAATATAGCTGTATTTTGTGTTTACAGTAGCCTCCATTGTCTGGTAAAGGAAACACAATTTTATTTATTAAAATAATAGCACATTTTGAAATAGTGCACTACTACACTCTGCATTCAAGTCTCTAAGTTCTATCACTTTAAGAAAACCTTCTGTCATCTTAAGAAAACAAACAAAAAGTTTTGCCATAGATATTGCTAAATAATTCTTTAGCTCTAACATAGTTCATCATTTCTCTTACACACTCCTGTAAAGCTTGTTTCTCTCTTGCTTGGCAATTCTGGTAAATTCTGCTCAAGCATTTAAAAAAAAATCCTGTATGACACAAGACTACTGTATATAAGATGACTTATTATTTGAGTTAGTAATTGATACTTGAGATTAATCTTGTTCATCCTGTACTATTTGTCAAATGATTCTGTAGTAACAGCCTGTCCACCTACTATTTAAGCCAGAAAACACGATTCTGCCAAAATGTGCCTGAGCCCCCCAGAAGTGAACCTTGAGCCAAATTGTAATAAAACGGAGGCAAATTGATGAGACTCACCCCTCAAAGTGTACGAAACATAGCATGCCTGTGATTAATGTGTGCTGCCACTGGATGTCACTGATGTTCCACTTACACAGCATACATAATTAAAAGTGCTCTGGGTACAGAAGACCCTCTCCCACATACATTGAGACACCATCAATAAAATCTAACCTAATGAGAAACAACAGTTAGAGAGGTATCAGTTGGCTAGTTTAACAGTAACAGATACATATCTGTCGGAGAATAATTTACAGCTAAGGGAGGAATCTCATTTTACTCTGTACTGTTATCGTGTAGCAGCACGTCATGATATGAAATACTGAGCTGCCCAAGCACTGAATTCCCGTTTGCAAAGGCTGCCCGTTGATAAAAAGGTAGCTGCTTTTGTGAGCGCTACTATTTGATGCTATGGGAGCTTTCATCCAAAAGTAGCTATAGTATTACATGTGGAGTAAAGATTAGGCTATCAGAGCCAAAATAAATATTTTAAATAAATAATTCTCTCCATAAATGTGTCAGAAGTAGTTTATAGGAGTCCTATTTTATGGTCTTTGACCAGTTTATAACTTTTCTTGATATTTTTATATCTTCTATGAAAAAAACAATGTGATGTCTTTAGGCAAAAGTTCTCACATCTTCATTGTCTTACAAACAAGAAATGACAAGCTGAGACAGACAAAGGAGTATGAGGTTCTTTCTTCATTTGAAATTCAAACTTCTTTTCTTCTGTTTTGTTCAATTTCCTCTTCCCATTATTGCTTTCCTCAGAAATCTGTTATATTTTTTGCTAATATATTTTGAATTAACCATTCAAGACAGAAGGGTATTGCTAAAACCTAAGCTATGGCACACCAAAGTGACCTCCTCTCACTATCCTCACTCAGGACTTAGGCAGAAATCCAGATGTGCCTGCCTTGGATTCCAGCTGTGCTCCAAGCCTATGTGAGCTTGTGTTCCAGTCGAAGCACCACTGACCCAAGTCAAAACAACACAAAGCCTTGAAAACCATCACTAATACTAATCGAATATTTTCACCTCTCAAGACTAGGTGCTATATTAACCATGCCATGGTGTCCACTTGGCTTGGGTCATGTTTTCCTGTACGTACATAAAATGTAATCTAAAACTATTTGGTTACAATATATGTGTGTACCTACCCTCAGATATCTCAAACTCAACATCCCACACATCTGTTTTGTCTAGGACTTCAATCTTGACAACAGGTTGCTTTTTTTTTTTCCCCCTGTATCCCAGGAAGCATACTGGTGGTCTCTATATGGAACAATAGCAACAGATTCACTGCTCATTTAATCTGACTTCAGATTATATAAACCAGGCTACCACTAGGAATTTAGGAGTTACTGTGGAAGACAGAAGCATATGTCCTCGCAAGCAAAGGACCACTACTTACAACGAGTGTTGCAAGTGACTTTGCAAAAGATAATTTTCATTTTGGAACAACTGCCTGAAACCTGTTACAGCAGCCAAGACAAAGAGGGCAAACCGGATCCTGTTTATTGCAGAATCTTCTAGCACTGCTGTTTTGTTTTATTATAATCTGTTGCTGGTCTGGTAGATGCACTGGTAACTGCTGATATTCTCAACCAGTGGTTTTATCTGCTTCCATGGTAACAATGAGCACCCATGTGCATTAGAGTTAGAAATATCCCCAAAGTTGACCTGTTACATGCTAGGATCATTATCTCAATCCTTTAGAGGCAGATGGGAAAAGTAAATCAAGGAAAATAAACAGTACAAGACAGGCTTTCAAGTATTTTTCCTTCTGAAAGATTTTTCATGCTTTTTCTTTTTTGTTGTGTTTTAACAGAAACAGCAAAGCAATGTCTCTTAGGAGGATGGTCATACATACCCTCTTTCCTAGAAAGAGAAAATAATAGAGAAAGTTTCTCTTACACAGACTCTTTTGTTCCTTTTTTAAATGGTTGGAAGGAATTTGAGCTATGTTCTGTATTTGTCTCTCAGAAGCCCTTTGTCATCTTACTGAAAAGCATTTTTTCCTCTATGATTTGACTGTTAACGAAGAGTTGTTCAACTCCCTTTCAATTGCCTAAAGAGCTATATTTGTCAGTCCTTCCTTCCACACCCAGACAGTGGCTAAGAGATTATGTCAGTTAAGGGATTTAATACTTTCATCATTCATTTGAACATAACCTACCCAATCAGCTTACTTTCCTTTCCAGGTACGCACAGCACATGGAATAATTGAAGTTACAGTTTTCTAAATGTCTTGTCCACATCTCACATCAATATCTCCAGAGTTCATCTCGGTCTACAGTAATTCAATGTATTTCTGTGTTGTAGCCAATGTATTAACAGCAGAGTTACTCAACAAGAGAATCAAACAAAAATTACACACAGCTTGGAGACGCTTCTGGTATGCAGATCAGAGAAGAATGGACAACTGCAACAAGAGTTGAGCCTGGGATATCCTGAAAGGAAAAAGTCTTAATTGCAACATGGAGAAGACTCACTAACCAGAATCAGAGTAAAGAAGCTTTTTGTAGGACCAAAAGAGAGTTGTGTAAGGGTTGTGCAGCTCATGAAGCCACTGAAGAGCTTCTGGACTGTAGAACAAGACTGAGGAGAAGTACCAACTTGCAAGCACTCAGTAGGCAGGCAGAGATTTATCCTCAACCATTTTTATTTAATGTCTTACCCAATAGATCTTTATTCTTTTTTTCTATTATTTATTTTTAAAACAATGTTTTAGAAACTGGAAGCATTTGAACATGCTCGGTAGAAGGAAAAGTGAGTGTTCTGAATTGCCACCAGTCATGATTTGGGGAGAATCAAATGAAAGAAATTATATTCTGTTCTTTTGTGTGCATTTGTTTTAATAACTAAGCCTTATTATACAATGTATCTCTGGTCCACTAGTTGCTGGTGAGTACAGTCAGATGTTCACATTATTTTGGTTTGGGTTTTGGTGGGGGGTTTTGAGAGCAAAGGAATATATAATTTAGAGATTCATATTTTAATGCCAGAGGAGACTATTAAGATCATCTCTTGAAGTTCTATCTACCCTGGGGTATAAGAATGACCCAGCCATGTGCACCCTGATACTTAAGATCTGATGCATGCATTTATCATTGGAAATTAGTGTAGCAACTTAGGTACCACTTCTAATTTTTATAAGCATCTCTAAATATAATAAAACAAAAGTAAAAATTATACAGTAAAACCCATTTTTACTTCCCATTTTTCAAGAGACAACTTAAAAGGACTTTTCTATGGGCTTACCACATATTGACCTGGAATGGCCGCCATTCTCTTTACCGTGATGAAAATTGTCCTCTTCACTACATTTGGAATCTTCAGTGAAAATACACCTCAACATGGTAGCATGAAGAATTTTAAATTTAGTTTTCCATTCACAAAGTTCAGAGATTCAGCCACAACTACTAAAATCCCCCTTTTGTCTGTTGTAATTACTCAGATCAGTGGAGTTGCATAATATGGGATTTGAATGGTATTGCAGTGGTACAGACCATAAAACCAAACAGAACTGGACGTTCAAACTGTCTAAGAGATTGAAATCTTCTCTCTCCTATGCTTAACACAGTTATACTCCCTCAATCAAATCCATCATTGTCAGAGAAGTCTTATGTCCTTCTGTAATGGAAAAAGGTAGATAACTTGAAATACCTATATTAGAACAAATATTTAGAATTAGAACAAATTTAAGAAAAGTAAAAAATTAATTCAATCTCTAAGTTACTTTACTAGCTATCATGGGCAACAAAAATGATAGAATTTAGAGGCATAGCCTTCTGATTTATATAGGAATACTGAGACACTGTTCAGGCTTTTTTTGATGTGTTCACAAAACTGGAGACAGTTTTCCAAAAATAAACTGAAAAGTGTGGCTTACATGGTCCAATCACATGCATACATATTTTAAGAGTTTTTAATTTACAGCTTTTGGGACAAATCCAATTTACTCCCTCACTTAGGGTAAATTATACATAATTCCCAAATGAAATCAAATGGAAGATCTAGCTAATCTCTGCCTTTGCCTGACAAGTACTTTAAGCCTGATCAAGCCATTTTATTTAAAATTTTAACTAAGTAAGTCTTTATCCCAACAAAAATTAAGTTTTCCAAAGGGATGCTTTGAACTAGCTTACAAAAAGATAGCTGAATTGACCCTAGCTTGCAAAAAGCATCTCCCACTTGATCTTCCCAGAAGTCATTCTTTTGGAAAATAATTTTGTGCACCATAGCAGTGTCATTTGAGAACACAAACAAGAAGCAAGTTTGCGAGAGATATATCGGCTGGATCTGAAGTTGATAAAAGGAACTTTTTATCCAGTGTGACAGTGGCTAGGGAATGAGTTACCATCCCTGCCTTCAGAAAACAGAAACCTGAAAGAAAAATGTTTTATGTTTAGCTATAATAACGATAGTTAGATAGACCTTTCCACCCTCCTGCTACCATTAATCTTTGTATTTTATTTCTGTGATGTTCCTTTCTTTTGGTCATGGCCCTTCAGCTGAACATCTATATTATATTTCTGTCACCTCCCACACATGCAAAACTCCTCCACAGAGGCACAGATATAAAAAAGAAACATAAAATATTTCCATTAGGAACCTCACCACTTTTCCTTCTTTTTTTGTGCATGTGTGATGACGTAGTATGGTTTCATTTTTCCATCAGTTGCAGCAAATGACAAATTTGTATCCTTCATGAAAAATACGGATAATTTTTAAGAATACAAAATAGATGTCTGTGCCTTTAAATACTGTCATTCTATGTGGATGTAAAGAGTTAAGTCATATGATAAGCAGTTATTTTAGGCAGCTTAGAAGTTATCAACTCAAGCTATTCGTTGCCATTGCTCAGTGTGCATTTCTGCAGTGGAGCTGAGTCAATGGCATAGATTGTGTGAGACCTCCTAATCAATTTCTGTGGTAAATCAATACAAAAAGACTTTTATTCAATAAGGAAGGCCAGGCAGGCCATAAAGAAATGCTAAACAGAGGCAAGGAAATATATTTATGACCTTTAGTTTAAGTCTTTTCTTTTTCCTTTTGCCACAGATTGTGTTCAGATTGGCCATTATAAGTACCTAATGGAAATACTGCAACAGCGAAAGAAGCTTCAGGGCTGATATGCATATCTAAAAGAGCTTAAGCTCCCTACACCTCCAAAGAGCAGGTCTCAGCGCCTGACTCTTCAACAATGCAAAACCTGACAATCAATGACATTCTAACCCCATGCTCTGGGAGGAAGCTGAAAGATGTGGCCAGAGGAGAGCCATAGCATGCCCCAGCAAAGATCCCTGCTCTAGACCTCAGGGGCTGATGCCACAGGCATCTCCTGCGTGCTTCAGATAAAGGTTCAGAGTGCCAAGGCAAACAGCTTTCTTCTTGCTGGGACACAGCCCAGCCTCTGAGATCATGAGCTCATTTGAGGATACAGAGTCAGTCTCCCTCATGTTTATTCTTTCTGAATTCTTTAATCATAAACTTCCAGTGACAAGAGAGAAAAGTCCTATCCCACTCTTGTTTCTAAGCAAGACTTTGAGCTAAACTTACTTAGAACAGCTGAGACCCACTTCTTGGATGAGCACTCCAGCCACTACTTTGCTCTGCAACAGGACTGCTCCCTCTTCCAGTGACCCAGTTGAGGAAAGGTGGACTTGTCACTGCATTCAGCGCGGTCAATGCTGTGAATGAAGCATGCCTAATGGATATGGCATTCAAGTGGAGTTAGGTCATTCCCTGTCCGTGGTAAGAAGAGATGAAATATAGCTAAAAGCCAGCCTATGCTCTACTGAACCTAGACACTTAGGAAGTGATTGGGTTCCAAAGTATGCACATCTTCAGTGTAGTAGTTATACAAGTTATAAAGCCCAATGCCTGGGGAAAAGAAAAAGAAATAAGAGATTTAACAGTAGCATAGCTGCCTATTCCACACCTGGTTTTGCTCTAGATCTTTGCAAAAATTTTGCCTTTGGGGATAAATCACAAAAATTAGGTGAAAGGATTTTAATGTTGCAATTCAACCTCAAAGCGTCACCTAAAAGGATCAGATTTTACATCCAAATACCTTATGAAAACTAGTAGGAAGATGGTTTATATTTTCTGGAAAAGAAGTAAAAAATATAAAATTGTAAACAAGAAGCTTAGCTAAAATGGCCTATTATTTAATATTTACTTGGTTTTAGCATCTCCTTGAGAATATCAAAACAATTTTTTCTCCAAATGGTTTTTATCTCTAAATAAGGCATTTATAATTATTTTTCTTTCCAATTTAACTAATTGTAGTCTTTAGCCTTTCTACACCAAAAATTAGAATTTCAGAAATACAAAAGTAAGTTTATCATGACATCTGAGCAGGGGTTAATCACATCAGTTCCCATGAATAGTAAAAGAAATTCTATCACTAAATCTCCTTGCCTCAGAATGAATATTTAACACTACAGTCAATGCTCTCAATTTGCTTGAAATTGCGTGAAAGTGAGAAAAGAAAAATGAAGTTGCTATATTATTAATGTTTTAAAACTAAGTTCTCTATTGTATATACAGAGTAACAGCTCCATGATTTATTTAAATGTATATTGTAGGTTATACCCATATTAACATCATAACATTTTCCTCATATGGAGATGAAATGCATCATAATGTCTCCTCAGGGGTTGCTGCAATGCATCAGTGTCAGATTGTGTCAGTGTGCTCCGTTATTGATGACTTTTCCACCAGCATTTTGGTCCATTCAGAAGCATCAGGGTAATTTTGAAGTGTGCCTAGGTGAGCAAGTAATTTCCTCAGATATCTTAAATGAGACATAAGAAAACAGAAAAAAAAAATATCTGGAGTAGAAGTTTTTCTTTTTTCTGTCTGTGTGTTCATTTTTACTCTGAGAGTACATTAAAATATTAAAAAATAAAAAGCACAGTTTTTTACATCACATACGTGTAAAAGGTAGCTGAACTATCATATTTCCCAGCACATGCTGTTTGGCACACTATACTTGTAGACTTCTTATATAAACCTAGCATAATAATTTTGACTGACATAAAAATCATATTATATGCCATACAGCATCTATTGTTAATGGGCCAGCTGAACCAGATCCCAGCTAATGTGTAAAGCTAACTATCAAACTAGAGCAGCTCTCCACAGTGACTTGAGCTAGATCTGAACAGTTTTATAGGCCATTACTAATCCCTGATTGAGCCAGTCCTCACACAAATACATTTTTTTTAAAAAAAGCAAAATTAACATGTTCTAATCAAAATACGAAAATATGTTTAAGTCTGCCTCTGGTGGGGATTTTTCACAGTAAATATATAACTTTACAAGTTATATACATTATATAATATTAGCTAAATATCTAAGGTACACAAGGTAAAATGCCTTGTAATTTTTGTGCCAACTTGAATGATTTCGTTTTGGTTAGAAACTGAACAAAATACTCTAATTGTGTTAAAAGCAAATCCCTGAATTAGGAGGTCATGTGGAACTGCTAGACAACGTCAGAGTCTGATGAAGTTCTGCAGATATCTGATTCTATGGAGAAAAAAGTAATGGCATAACTTGATTCAACCATTCGTCATATAAGACACTGATTTACATCAGAAATGATCATAGAATTTGGCCTTGGAGCAAACAGAGTGCACAGAGGGGCGCACATGCTTACCCAAAGCTCTGTCACTTGTGGCAACAGTCACTGAAGTGTAAAATTCTGTCTTCCGATTCATGTGTGACTGTCACTGGACATAGGTGCAAGTATGTATCTGAGTGCAAAGTTATTTTTCTATTTTTTCCTACTCTGAAGTGGTTAATTTTCACTGGAAAAAATCACAGACAACTTTTAGTCTGTTAGTCTGTAGTGTGTACATTTTTTTAAAAAATACAGTAAAATATTCAAGCATCTCACAACTCGATCCTATCTTCTACTTCATTTGAAAACTGGATGATGTATTGAAATGCTCGAGAAATAAAGGAGTTGTTATAGCAATATCCGAGGTTTTTCTTTCTGTAAGTGATAAAATGCCCAGATTGAATGATTCCTTATGCGGTGTTAAGGAAAGTTACTTCTCCACCACATTCTTTCATGCAGTCCTGTTTTTCTCCCTCTTCTAAGACTCAGGAAACCTAACTTTGTCTTTATGTTGAATATGCATTATATATCCACTTCAATGCATTCACAGCAGATCAAAAAGAAAAAACAGGGGAAGAAGTCTTTAAAAAAATTCACTCAGGTGTGAAAAATATTACCTTTGCTAGATAATGCCAGTAACACTCTCATTCTAATTTTCTTTCTCTAAAAAAGCAGATGAAAAATATTTTCTTTGTGGCTGTCACCGTTTCTTGTTGGTTTAGATAACAACAATAATTTTATGAGCTTGACTTAACGGGAGAAAAATCTGATGTTGCAGAACATCTTTGAAGCACTAAAACCTCCCGCAACTCTATTTCTTCCCCGTACTACATTTCAGGCCATCCCTGTCTCCTGTGTTTCCAGCAGCATTGCTAGTTGACTTCTTTCAGAGGGCTCATGCTTCCTCCTCTCCTCTTATCCCTTATGCCTGGAGCGCTCTTTGCCTTTCGGGACAGTTGCTGCTTCTCCTCACATTCAGGTATCATCTCAGGCCTAACCTCTTCCTTACTAGCAGTGATGCATTGCCAAACGATAAAGACTTTAACAATGCTCCACATCACTTTTTTTTTTCCAGTTTATCCTTTCCCTTCTGTGTGCTTCTTCCATCTTGCCTAATGCTAGATGGCAAGCCCAGCCACCAGTGAAGTCGCTCACATGCATCTGCAAAAGGAGGTCCCAAACATTTTCAAAGTCTCTGGTCTCAGCAAAATTGACTGGCATAGAGATGCTGGTCAAAGACTCAGAGGGCATGGGCTCAGTTTTTGGCTTGTCATAGATCTCTTGTATAATTTTTGGTTATCGCTTAAAGACCATTCTGCTCTGCTCCCAAACAGACCTAATTCATTTGTAGCTGAGCTCAGGCTCTCCTAAGATAGTAACCATCATTCATAAACCTGGCTGAAGATCTGAGTTTATAACCAAATCTGAAAGCAGATGTTTTTCCTATTATTCTGAATATTTCACATACATTTTGCAGTTAATACTAGGTATTCTTATAATTCTGTAGATTTGTATGGATTGTTAAATTCATCATAATATTACTGACAATAAGAAAATTCTCATCGTCAGTCTGCCTGTTCCTTAGATAATTCACAGGCAGATGAGACAGGTGCTATTCACAAAGTAAAAAAATGAAGTTTGACAGTCCTCATAGATCACAACACACCAGAAATAGGAAGGAATGGTTTTTTGAAGGGAATGAGATTTTTTCTTTTCTGGTCTAGATGAAGAGGAACCTTTCCTTAATTTCCTGAAGAACAATAGCACCTCAATGGTGAAGAAGCAATAATTATGTGACTGACAGAGAGGAAACAGAATCATTATTAATGCAGCCTGGAAATGCTCTGCCCTGTGGCAAAACACTTGGAAGCTACCTGAAATCTATAGTATAAGACCTCATTTATTAAAGTGGTTAGACACAAATGTGCTTAAGAAATCTGCAAATTAAAACTATGTTTTTCTATTTTGTTTAAGGTTATTCTCCAGTTAATATCATATAGAATTTCACCATGATAGCACCATAACATTATAAGACATTTAATTTTCTCACACAAAGCAAAACAGTTAACATTAAACCAGACTGAATACTTTCCCCTGTAAAGCAGTGCCTAAAATTAGGAAAAAAGAAATTAAAGAAAGACTTTTTTTTTAGAAAACATCATTCAGAATGTATTAATGCCTTAAATTGACACAGATTAGATTCCCATTGATAGTTTCTAACTGACAAGACAGTAACACTGAATTTTCACAAGAATAAAAATTAAAATCTCTGAAAAAAAATTCAGAGTGATAATGCTCTAGCTTCATATCTCTTGCTATCCAAAAATGTTTGTAATGTTTTCTATCAGGTAGTTTCAATAGATTATTTATCACACATATGCATACAAAAGTTAACATCATTACATTCCTCACATATGCAGATGTGAGAAAATTTAAGGTCACACCTTTCTCAGCCATTTAGTTCTAAGGATATGTATAATATCAATAAGAATACTTAGGATAACTCTTGTCTTCTAAAATGTTTCACATTACATAAGTTTCATAAATTAATTCAGTGGAATTCAAGCACAATTTTTTCAGAAAAGCAAAATGAGCACCTGAAAGGTACTTTGGACTTCAAAATACTTACATTTATAGGGAATGAATAAGGAATTTAAGAAAGATTGTATTTCCCTCCTGGTTTTATTAGGAAGGCTGAGAAATATTGGGGGGCTGGGGTGGGGGGCATGACTTGGCTCCTATGATTTTGAGATACTACTCCAGATACAAATTCTGCTCCTCAGTAGATGATACCTTTTAAAAATTCATTTATATAACACAGTTGCTGATCAAAGAAAGATCAGGATAACATGCTTTGAACCTCAGAAGTATCATCCCATAATGGGTTAATTGTCTATGTGCACATTTCATTTGATTTAGTAACCTACAAACAGCTCAAATGTCAGATTTTTATTACATACTTGTATATATTCTACAAAAACCGATTCCAAAGAATATTTATTGAACTTGGGTGAAATACATGCTCAGAACAGATTTAATATGTAAAACATCACCCTTCTCTTCTCTTCGATGCATCACTCCTAGAAATAAGTAATTTCCAAACATAACATGGACCCTTGTGGACCAGCCATCTTTTGTAAGCCAGAAGTGTCAGCATGACAGATCACAATCCCAGCTCTCAGGTTGGTGCTCAAGTCTGAATGCATAAATGAGAGACTTTCTAGGGTTGAAAGAAGTTATTAAATGTTGAGGCATTATGGAAATAATTTGCAGATGTAATTTCAGGATTTTCTGGGGCTTATATTTCTCAAAACTTTTGACAAAACGCAAGGCGTCCATAACTCCTTATGGAATGTTGATGGAACAACATGGAGTTCCCATAGTTGTTCCACATCTGTATTTTTTCTTCACCTTCATTCCCAAATGGAATCAAGTTACCTAAAATATGTTTTTGTACACTGAAAGAACAAAAGGCACAAGTAGGATGAAGCAATCTAGTTTATACAAGCAGATCTGTTTACTATTATTTTTTTCATTTTGAACTTATTCCCATACTGCACAGACCTCTGCACTCATTTTAACTTAAAAAACAAAGATCAGTAACAAGATACTAACACACAGGTAATCCTCATATGATGAAGGTCTTACTGTGATTTCCCAGAATGAAGGCTCTACCTGCATTCCTCTTCCTGCAATCTCATGAATAACAGGAATATCATAGTAATGAGTAGAAAAAGAAATAATTTTAAAATCACAGTTCAAACCTACTCAAATTCTCAACCATAGTTTCTAAGCTTTTTTCCTATGTAAAAAGTCAATTCATATATAACCTGTCTCAGAAGGTCCTCTTCCAGTGTGAAACTACTTTCACCACATGTGCACAGAACCTACATTTCTCTTGAAAAGTGATTATTGTAGCTCTGCAAAATCATGTACTGAACTTCAGAATCTGGTGTTCACAAGGGCTCCCTCTTGTGATAATGTACTGAATTCAGATTCGTTCTGGATTAGACTGGACAGTTAGTTTATGAGTACAAATACTTCACTCAGGGGTTAGGGAATGTCAGAAGGATTGTGCCCTGGAAGTTGGGGGTGTGTACGCTTGTCCTAAGTATTAACAAAAAGGACCTGGAAGTTAGGAAGAAAAATACATGCAGTGACATATGACTGTTCACGTAAACATGGATTTTTACAAGAGTTATGAGAAAATCCTAAACCTTTGCAATAATTAAAAAATCAGGAGGTTATAAAGTAAAATAGTCTGCTATCAATAATGTGAATATTTTAATAAATATATAAAATTGAATTTATGAAGGTTTATAAATGACAACATCTTTGTTTGGAATTTTTCCAATGTGCTTATGTATGGATAGAGCTCTTCAACAACTGCTTCTATGTCAATTCAGTTCTCCTTTAACACACTTACTAGAATTACTTCTACCAAGTTTTCAATAAATATGTCCTTTGATTAAAATGAAATTGTCTCTTTTCCTTTTAAAAATAATTAAAATGCCATTCTCTGATTTCAGTCAAATAGGGGAAAAAAACCATATTTGTTTAAGTTAATTTAATTCCCTAAGTAAAGATCAAGGAAAACAAATTCAGGAAGGTCTGCAGGCATTAGGAGACTTGAGACTCCTGAATAAATGTTTTTTCTAGTATTCCTTACTTTCTCCTCTCAGAGGTCAAATCCAAGGAACAAAACTAGATCTCTAGCAGACAGCTGCAAAACCAAATTTCATCCACTGCCTGAAATGTAAACTAATTGAAAATGGAAATTACATACTGCAGACAAAAGGTTGCTTGAATACACACTACCCTTTCCGCTGATTATAGCATGTCAATACTGTGGGAATGCAAAGTTTTATTATCTGTTTCAACTTTAGTTTGGTCATTTGCAATTGCAGGTGCTGCATATGATATAAACTATTAACTGTTAGTGTAAATACCAAACTGAAAAGATGCATACAGATATCTCAGAGCTTTGCATACCATAGTATATTCCTGAAGTGTCATCTAAACCCAATATCTTGCTGCATGAAATCTAGGTGTTCTTACATTGTGTCATTATCCTTTTGCCTCCCCCAAATGAGTTAACACTAGGACAATGTGGTCTTCAAGGAAAAAAACAGTTTTCATCAGTTCCAGATAGTTATTTCTCACATAGAAATCTGAAGGTGTTTATTCTTCCAACCTACAGGCTTCTATGTATCCTACTACCATTTCTTCTTCTAGCTTATTTAGCTTATAGTCATAGCTCAAAAATTCTGACCGCACACAGGATTATCTATAAATTGGAACAAATGGGTACAGATTTTTCTAAAAAATACCTGGGAAGTGTACTTGGCTGTAGTTTTTATATCAAAACATCATCAGCTATGTATTTTTGTGTGAGGTATGTAGGATCTTCTCAGGGGGATACAAAAGCAAGCAGCCACCTCCAAATAAATTTGCCATCTGAGATTCAGCAGCAGAGTAAAAGCTGGATTCGATCTGGAGCCCCAGCTATTTCAGTCAAATTTCTTATGGCTGCAAAGTTTCAGTCCAGGAAGGTCTCAGACAAGCATTTTGGTCATAACAGACCACATGCAATATAAGGAGGCCAGACATGGCAACAGTAGAATACCAAAATAATTGGGTACTGCTTCTATTTTGACTTCACTGATTTCAATGTGCACATTAATCTCAGTAGGCTTAGTGGAGAGCAAGGAAGCCCAAATTGATAGGCTGTCCCAAACTGCTTAAAGACAAATACATAATGTTTGTATTAAAATGCCATAAACTGATTCTTAAGTATGTGGGAGGGAACTTTTTAAACATTCAGTCGGGGGAATGGCAGAGTTGCTTCCTTTTGAGATACCAAAATATATATAAAAACACAAGACTGAGTTACACCAGTAATTACAGATTTCTTTGGCATTCTGAGAAAATTATAAAGTATATGTTTATGTCAACTATTACTTTACCTACTGCTCCTAGGATAATGGCAGTAAATGAAGGAGAGTAGATAATCCTGCATGTGAAATCATATCTTTGTATATTTATTTTGTAATGTATTTTTAAGCACCCAGAGAAGCAGAAATGATAATGCCCCCTTCATATTCATTTACCAGCAAAATACCACCATTAAAATAGTCAAAAGAGTGGCATCTACAGAGTCCAGATGGTACTAGGCATAAAATGAGTTTCCAAAGTATCTCCTTTAAGCTTTCACAGAATTGGAGTTAGTTGAAAATAAGGTATCACAGTGTTGAGAGATATAACAATGTTTTATAAAAAGAGGGATTCAACTGAAGAAGTATATGTGGCACTGTAAGGTCAAATCAGCAAGCAAACCCCATTATTCATCATTCAAGTCCAAATTATTGCAGAAATTCTCATTAGATACATTAGAATAATTTAAGTCACACAAAGCGAGCTGTGTTCTCTTTTGACTTACACTTAAATGGATTGAAAACTAAATTTTAGTCCTTTTCATATATCATCAGTGGAAGCGTAAGAGGATATTTGAAAGGCAAACTTGACGCTTTAGCCCGATACCCAGTTAGCTGTAACAGAGGAATTGGGAGTTAGGGATTTGCAGACCCCATACTGCCCAGACTTTATATACAGGCGTTACTGGACTGTGTGGATCTATCAGAGGAATGGCGCTGGGGTTGTGAGCTGAGGATGCAGGAAGCAGATATGTTATCTCCACTGTCTTTTGCCAACATAGGAGGATTCACTACTGGCCCATTCTAGCTACTTTATGTCTTCTCCACACCACTGAGATAAGCAGATCAAACTGAACCCTAAAAAAAGTAGTTCAAAAGAAAATTTACCTTTTTGGCTTTTTCTACCAGATCTCTTTCTATGTGATCATTTTAGTGATACAACAAACATGAAAGCCAACACAAATCTACTTACTAACTCCAATATTGTTTTTATGTACTAGTAACACATCATTTGCATTGCATATGGATATGCCTGTTAGTATGATAATGTATCTGTAAATGTGCATTCCAAATGGTTAAATACTTGCAGAGTTTTCCTTGCTGTGAAGTGTTCTCACTTTCAAAGCTTTTGTGAGAAAAATCAAATTCCAGACAACTGTGAGAAAACAGAGAATGTAAAAAAGGAACCCAAGTGCAACTTGCTGTTACCAAGCCCTAACTTCATTCTAGCTGCAGCTTTAAACAGGAAACCTCCGACCAGGCAAGATGTGCCCCACAAATAAATAGTCTGGCCATGGAAGAATAAACATAGCCTTCCTAGTCATGCTAGTACGTAAGCAGTCACCTGATTTGGCAAAGCAAAGATTATCTGTTCATAATACAGACCGTACAACTGCATATCCAGATGAGTTAGGTTGCAAAAAATTGGTTTTAATTATTTGTTTTCTAGTGAATTACCAGGTCAGCACATTTATACTTGCTTATTTTGCACTTTTTTTTTTTCATTTAAGTTTTTCATATTATAAAGATACATTGCTGAAAAATACTGGAAAGTGAGTCATGCTTCCTATGAAGTGATGAACACCATCTCTTACTGATATGACCTAAGCTAAAAGTGTCACTACACTGCAAAATCAGGTCATAATTTTATACTCAATCCTTTCAATATTAAAGTTAAAGGATAACTAGCATGGAATGGAAGATGACGTAGTTCCCCTTTATGTCTTCCAATATCTCACGGAGGGTATCTGTATATTTTCTGATGCGTCTCAGCTATATACATATATATGTATATATAATTTTTTTAAAAAAAAAAAACAAAACACAAAACAAAACACCGAAAAACAACACTTAGGGTCTTGAAAGAAATTCAGAAAGATTTCTATATGCAATTGCAAAGTTTTGGTTTTAGTCTCTCTACTTAAAATAGTCCAAGAGATCCTAGGTACTACCATGAAGCTTATCAGCTTTTGCCCAAGGAGCAACCTAGAATCACTTCTCTAATCAAATTTTCTAGAGAGAAATGCGTAACAATGTGTATACAGAGAAAATAAACAAACAAAAGCCCTACCCAAATGCTGCTGTGCATGCAATTCACCTCTGAACAAGGGAGGGGCTGAGGATGAACAGTTATTAGTCATGGTGCTTAATGGAAAGCACATGGCTAATGTAGTGTGATAAGGGTGATACATACACCCAAACAAGAGTGGGGCCAGAGAAATTTACACTGGAGAGAGGATACTTCAACAATGCTAAATATCACAGTTACTGTTTTTCAGTTGTTGGCATATCCTAGATCCCACAATTTACACATAGCTTATCACAAATAACTAAGTTCCTCTTTGAAAGGTTGGCTGAATCACTAGGAACCTCTGCTGAAGCATAGCCATCCAGAAGCTCAGACGTATGGGCAGAAAGGTTTTCTAATTGTTGCTAAAAGAAAAAGAGAAACAAGATCAAAGCAAAGAGGTTTTTTTTTTTAATATTTTGACTACTTTTTTTCTTTAAGCTTAGATTCTGAATGAAAACAAGGTATCGTATTCATTTTAATTAGCATTTTGATGATCTTTCTTTCCTAATAGTTCACATATTATAAAGTTACTTTTTTGATTGAACAAAATATTTATAGAGCCCTATTGCTAGTGTCACTTAAAAAAAAAGTTGGGAAAATTCTGACCAATTAAGGCCAGTTAAGTTTGAAAAGTAGAGTTTTGCTTAGAGAGATCTCTTCTGCCTGCTATTTAATTCATACTGTTTTAAAGGAAAGAACATACGGTATACATTTTTTGCAAGTATCACTCCACACAAATTCAATATAACTCCAAAACATGCTAGTGGAAACAGCACACAAAGTAACAATCAAACTGGTCACTTAGATCAAAGGATATACTATTACAGTATTGCAATTTTATTTGTAACGGAGGACAAAGAAACCCTTCTCTTCCCCCTGCATCAGGTATTTGTTGCAGAGAACTTGGCAGGCTGATTCTTCCTGGCGTAAAACCAGCCGAACACCCCGGGCTACCTCGACAGTCTCAGTCTGGCAGCTGGTTTACCACAAGGTGCTTCGGCACGACGGGCACGGGGATGGGCTGTGCTCTCCTGGACTTGGGAGCTGAGCGGCGCTGAGCTGATCCATCCTCCGCCACTCACACGAGCTGGCGGTAAACGGTAATTGCCATACCAGAGTAAATTCTGGTGACTGCCAGGAGCAGGGTTTCCTTTCCATTTAAAGGGCCGAGCTTGAAATGGGAGGAGAGTATACTCTTAGGAATGATTTTGAGGTTTGTTTGCTAATTCTGCTCTTGCCTTGCACAGAGAGCAGAATCTCGCTGCCACAATTTATTTGCAGGTCTTAGGTGTATTTTCTGAGCACGGGGGTATGTTATGGTTGTTCTGCCCACAAGTTCATCCAAATTTTGATGTGATATGTGATTGTCATTCAAATACAGAAAATTCCGTTTGGACAAGGCTTTTCTTTCAAATGGCTTAAAACCCAACAATTTTGAGTCTATATTGGTTAAAGGCAAGTAAAGGCAAGCCCTGATCCCACTCCAAAAGTTTTTCTACTCCTTCACATTTCACACTGGACAAGTCTTTCTCTTGTAATAGAATATGTATCAATTATTTATCATTATATTCTTGCACAAATGATGCCTTTAAGCATTATGAAAGAAATTATGAAGATGTGCTCAGCACGACATATATAGCTGAATGTCATATGAGCCAGAACAAAAAGCATCAGGTTTTACACTGGGCTCATCTGCCTTCTGCCCTATGAGGATCTCAAGCTGATATTAAAAAAAAAAACACCATTCATATTTAGAATTGTTTCTGTAGGTCAGCAGTGTTAGATTCAGTGTTACCAACAAAATTTTACTCCACTGCTGAGTTATAAAGTCATCGATATCTCACAGAAATAAATATGGCAGGATCTTTCACCTTTTAATCCACGTTAGTTGCTTAGGCAGGTAAAAACATGGAACAATACATGGACAGCAAAGTTAAAGATATATAGGTATATTTAATATTAAAAGTCATTGGATATAACATCCAGAGAACAACAACAAAAAAAAACCACCCTAAAGAAGACTAGCTAAAAAAACTACCTGTCACTGGCAATTTTATGAACAAAAAATGCCCCTGAACAGAACACAGTTTAGCTGCAAACATAAGTAAGGAAAAGTCAGACTCAGAGCAAGGTCAACATTTTTTGTAATAACATTATAGCAATACAGCAGCCTTTTTTTTTTTTTATTTAGCAAGAGCTATTTTACATGCCTTGCTGACTCACTAACATTGTTGGCTCATTTCTTTACTGAGATAACAAAGAAGGATGTATGCTCTAAGCTGAGCATTCGTCAAGCATTAACCATAGGAGCAGCAAAGCCTAGGGAGAAAGTTTGAGTTAATCTCTATAATATCCCATTTTTTATATAAATGTTAATAAAGCTAAACTCTATGAAGGGAGCAAATGTCTTACCTTATATTGAACTAGTTATTTTTCAGTATACCATAATAAAGTTGTACCTTATTGCATTTTTCACAGCTAACATACCTGGTCAAAGTCATATTTTGATAAGCTTAGAATACAAGTTAAGGAAACAAAATGAGCAGATTCAGCAAACAAGAGTCTAGAACATACCCACTATGAACTTCAGATATAGTGAGATAACTAGGAAGTTACAGATATGAAAGTCCAAAGGCTGTTCTTATCCTCTCTGATATATACACACTATACATGTTGCCACTTATTTATGGCTCTAGCAACTTTTTTTCTACTGGTACTTCTCCGGCTGTTCCTTGCACAGCCCCTCTCTTACCTTTCCCTTTGTATCTGATTCAGTTTTTTCTGTTTCAGTTCACTCTTAAGCTAACAACCAGGGATATTCCTATGCTGCATAAATAGCCAAGCAGATTTAAATAAATTAACTCCTTTATTAGGATACCCAGCCCACCACAGCACATGGCTCAGCAGGTGATAATTCACTGAAGAAGCTGCTCATCAGATCCTCAGCATTTTGAAGTTAGCAGATGATGCTAATTTACAACAGATGATGTCATAGCATAGGAGTCAGCTTTTCAATATTTAGACAATTGAAAGACCTGCCAAGAAACAGAATTGAATGACAGTTAAAAGCAGCAAAGGGTAGAAAAATAGTAACAGCTAATAAATCATTTAATGCCTTTAACGGTAGTTCTTCAAAAACCATTTTAGTAGAATCTTCCTCGGATCCATTCCCTCCAGTGTGTGAACTCTTTTTTTAATATGTAGCTTGACTCTTATTACTGTTTTTTTAATGATAAAAACTGAAGGACTTGTTTATAGCAAACAAAATACAGTAGATTTATTAGTAATATTACTCTAATTAATGCAGTATTACTTTAAAGCAAAGAAGGCCACATTCACATAAGTCTTTCTCAAGAAATGGCAGCGTGGCATAATTTTATTATGTGATAGATGTAAAAAATGAAAACAACTAGGAATTTAATTGAGACCAATCATATATGCCCCACTGCATTAAAACAAATAACTAAAGTTAGTATCTTACAAAGCTCATATTTGCTTAGCTTGGCCTATGTAAAGTAGGTACATCACTTTATCAGTAATAGGAACAGTCACTGGATTGAAGCTGTAGATGTTACACTTTCATAAGTCACTTTTTGACCCTTGCACTTTATTTGGTTTAGTCAATCATTTTTATGAGATCAAATAATTTCTGTCAGTTACAAAGCTGGATTTTAATTAAAGCAGAAAATTTTCAAAGTCTGGATATTGTCTTTCCTCATTTTCTGATACTTTATTGTGTTGAGTGTACTATCAACAGGGTCAAGTCCACAGTTCAGTTTCAGAAGTGATCAACAACAGCTATGACAGCAGCATTAGCGTATAAAGAGGTGCCTCTGCAAAAACAGTAAGAACTTATACTAAATACAAGCACTATCATGAAGGATATTTCCACTTCACTGGCTTTATGTTTTCTACCTGTCCCATATACATTTTTTTCCTACAATTTTACTTTATCATTCCTATTGAAAAGTTGACAAACATATTTGTGGAGGAACTTGTTACAGAGTTAATGAAATCCAAGCCACACCAGGGTAATGGATCAGCTTTCTAAATTTAATCTAGAATTTAATCTAGAAAATAGAAGTCCATATAATCTGGTCATTGAACTACTTTTCATACCCATTCATTTGAAAAAGTTAGACAAAGAAAGATTACACAACCATCGAACACCAGCTCTGGTGCTGACTCTATTTCCCCCACCTGGTAAACCGATAAATCATGAGACACATCATTTGCTTTTGGCTACAACTGAACATTCTGTAAGTCCCATCTGGTTTTAAAGTGTTATAAATATATACATATATACACACACACACACACTTCAAAGCAAGCCTTTTAACAACCTTTCAAAAATCATCTTGACCTTCCCTTCTGATTCCAAAACGATCAGCTTTCATTACAAAGATCTGGGGTTTCATTGGTCTCCAGTAAAACATCAGCAGCTGTATCTCCAGTGGGGTAATTTCACAGTATTTTAATAGCGTCCCTGTAAACACATAGTAATGGTGAAGGCTAGTCCAATTTCACTAAGAGGCTATCAGCTTTTGTCTTTATTTTGTCACCACCAGCATCTCTTCCCACATCTGCACATTCTTCGTTTCCTCATTTCTACCCAGCTCACTACAATCTGTTTTCATTGTTGGAGAATGATATTAGAAACTTAGTGAACAACCCCTGTTTTGAAAGGTTATTCATATTCAAAAGGCAGGTTTTGCTTTCCAGCTATTTTTGACCTGCTGGTATTTTGTTTAAAGGCATTTTCCTAAAACAAGGGTCTCCCTCAGCTGAAAACATATGGTCAGCCTCTAAGGAAGATTGCAGATTTCGTGTAACTTTTATACTAAGTAGTCCCTGTAACAAATGCAGAAGATGCATCTTATGGGGGGTGAGAAGAGAAAGTTCTCACAGTTTTCCCAGTGACAGCATATTAGACCCCACGGGAAAGACAGGTTACTTAGGAACACCTTCCCAACATTTTTGAACTGCAAGACTTAAATCTCTTCTGCACACTAGCACCTCCGGTTTTGCTCTGAAGATTCCCTGTCATGTGACAATGCTGAATAAGGTGTTTGCTTTTGACTCCATTCTTAATCTTCCTGTTTAACTGTTATTCCTATAAAGATGAAAAGGAACTTGAACTCTAAATATGGCTTAGGCACTTAGAGATTTATATCAAACAACTTCACATTTTATTTGCCACATGAGGGGTTAACCCCCTGTGTTCTTTAGCCTCGTTGTAGATATTTAAACAGAATTTGTGTCTGTTTGTAAAGCCTTCTTAAAGTATTAATAAGACCTCAATATGGGGCACAAACCTTCTATTTTTAGCAAATATTGCATACTTTCTCTGTTCATGACAACGGTAGGACACAGGCAGAGGATTCTGGTCTTCCATTGAACACATCTTCATTGAACCAGTCTCCAAGAAGAAAGATGTGATATTTTCCCAGTGTACAATGGTCAATGTACAAATAGATGAACATTGCAATTTTAAAATTTATTATAATGTTCTGTGATTTTTAATATTAAGTCAAATTACAATTTTATTCTGACAGATGCGTATTTTTGCTAATAAGTGTTGTCTTAATTCAGACTTAAGTATTTATACGTATAGGTATATATTCAGAATTAACACTTTTAATTTTTTTTTTACTTTTTATGACTTCTGTGTCTTTCTCTTCAGTGACAGTTATACTTCAGCACCAGTAGATGGCTCTGCTTGTACCCATTCTTAAAGGTATGGCAGCCAGGTAACCAATACTGCCAACAGTGAAGAGAAAAAAATGTGATGTGCTAGACAGCTACGGAGCTTATATTCCAACTACTTTCAATGGGACTTAGCAGCTTTCAAAAACATTGTCAACCATCAGTTCTTTTACTGATGGCTGTTCAGATTAATTTTTTCTTGTTGTGCCTAATGTCTAAGGGTTTATGATTGATATTTAACTACTCAATGATGTATAGGTAAAAATATCATTTACAGAAATGAATACACTACACATATATGCACAACACCACAAAATATATCAGTTTTGTTTAATGACTTTCCTTAAAGAAATTGCAGGCTACGATATCAAAAATTCTCATCAATGGTAGCACACATAGAAATCAGGCCCCTTCTTTAATTGCACACAACTTTATTTTTATCAGTTAACAAGAGCGTGAAAGATTCATCAGCTTTATTGACATATGGGATAATGGAAGAATTTGACTCTGTATATAGGAAAAGCTGTAAGGTTTGAATTCACATCTAAATTCAGGCAGATATATAAATATTTTCTGTTGCAAAGAAAAAGCATGCATAAATACAGTCAATAACAGGTTTTTCAAGAGATACACAGGTGTAAGTTTACCTCTGACTGGAATAGGTGATTCTTTGGTTTATTGAATAAAATGGGGCGAGTAACTAATCCATCATACAGACAGGGAAGCTGTGATATGTGTAACTATGTTTTCAACTCTTAGAAATCATAAAGAGAGGTTTAGCTACTAATGAAAAGTTTGTTGCAAAAATGATCCAGCAGAAGATACATTGGATGTGACAGAGATCAAATCATCTCTACATGCTCCTATTTTACTCAGATATTATTGACATCGGGTTTCATAAGCATCACTCCTTTGCCTGCTGTGGAAATATTCCTGCTTAGATCACTATACAAAAGATCAGAACTCAAAAATAGCAATGTCAAAATATTTGATAGTTTTAAATAATAGAATAATCAGAATATTAAAAAATTATAGTTTAGAAATCCCCTTTAATTAACATATAGCTAATACAATCAGAGGTGACCAATGCTTTAGTTTGTATAAATGGTATTTGTGTTTTTCAGACCAAGACTTTACAGCAAATAAAATCCTCACAAAGCAATCAGAAAGATCCTTCAAAAGGACCATTTTTCACATAAGTTCCTTCTATACAGGTTTGGTTCCTGCTAGCATAGCCATATCATTTCAATAATTATTGCTTATATCAGTATGGATCGGAATTTTAAAATTCTTGCTGATACATTTGCTGAGCTGGGTTTCTTTCTTATACTAGTTAGTCTTGTTTACAATTATGTTAATATTTTACTAGGGCTTAAAATTCAACACGATTTACAATGTACAAACTTCAGTCTCGACTGCCCCAATGGCATTGATACAACTTCTGTTGCTTCATTTTGCTTGCACATCACCAGCATCCTGTAGGCAAGTACAAGAAAAAAACTTGTTGAGCTGTGCCTTCTCCTTCCACTGTTGCCACTCTCCAGCCTGATGTGGACTGTACCTGCCACCAGCAAGGCAGCAACTGAAAAGCTGGGAAACACATCACATTAGAACCTTCCAGCTGTGAGTAATTAAGTCATGATACTGAATCATTTTCTAGAACTGGGATGATTTTGAAGAAACCCCAATGGAATATACACACAAAGTCCTGGCAATCAGTAAGTGCCTGCTTCCCATTATATACTACAAGCTGTTTTCATTTTTTTTTAACATGCTTCTGATTTTTCACAACTTCTCTGTACAAATGTATTGGACTCCTTGGTTTTGAGATTTCAGGGAGACTCCTTTTTAGAGCTAAATCCTGTGAGCAACCGAACACTTTAAATTTCCATTGACTTCAGAATCCCTGCACTAACTATTGATTGGGGCTTGATTTGTAATTCCGTCGTAATGCTGGGGCTTTCTCTCATACGTGTTAAACTTTCTACTACACAAAAGGTAGACTTTTTATATACTCGGAGTTTTACTCTTAAGAAAATCTATGCTTTCCTACAGAACTTTACAGATACTTTCTGTTTTAATAAGGATTTTTTTACTACTCTTTCAGAGTCAAAATATGTTCCTGTTATTAAATGCATTGCACATAAATACATATAAAATAAATATAGGATACAGATAGATATAGTGCAGCTTTACTTTAATAAATGCTCTCATAATAGCATAAGCAAGCTGTAAATATCCCCTAGAGCAACTGTACATACTACTCCTAAGTAAAAAGCGCTTGAACTTGCATTCTTGTATGAGCCAGCGGTATTGTTTCCTTACCTGCTAAAGTTACTTAACCAGTTTGACCAGGATCTAGTATCCTTCTGACTAAAGACTTAACTACTCTATTGAGAGCAGCCAAGTAAACGTTTACCCTTTTTGCTAGGCGAAGCAGTAACAGTTCATGGAGCTGCCCTTCACAAACCTTGAAGTAGCTTTCATCTTGCTGGCTTTTGTCATTTTCTCCTTGTTTACCCTGGCTTCTATCTACAGCGACCCCCGTGACAACAAAGAAGGTAATAATCTAAAATAAATATAGTACTTTACAGCTTTTACTAACTAATATTCTAATTACAGGTTTTGTGATAAATCTTGCTGGTACACTTACAGTACCTGGCACTAGCTTTACAAATACCATACGAAGGGTGGAGAACAATCAGTTAAGGCATCAATAAAAGTCACAAGCATACAAATTGCATTAAGATATGAGAGCAAGAACTTTTACAGCCGGATCTGCCCACTCGGACAGAGCTGTGCCACACAGTCGAGAGCAGTGCTGTAAGTAGCCTCCCAGTGAGTAGGTGGCTGTTCTCTGTAGGGGAGGTTTTTCTCCTAGCAGCAGTTCTGCTTCGTGGCCTGGGGAGTTATAAGACATTTAGGCTGGCGTAACCGAGGATGTTCTTGTAATCAAGGTAAATGTTTGTTTTTATTAGGCTGAGGCCAAGTCTTTGCTCCCTTTTAAAGGAGTGAAAATGCCATTAAAATCACGGGGGGGGGGGGGGGGGGTGTCTTTCTCCCCTTCAAAAGGTTTTGAAATCTGGGAAAAAACCAACCCAATCCCCTGCTAGTTCTACAAAGGAGATTTAACATAACCTTACACCATCAGCGGAGAATTCCCTTGTTACAGGCGCAGCACCGTCATGCCACCTCATCCCCTCCTGGCAGGAGCCTCACTGGGGTCGCTGGAGTGGAGCGGGAGTAGGGAGCTCTGGCCATCCCCACCAACAAAGCAGTTCCTCTCTTCTTCCCAACCTCCCATGGGATCACCCCGGCCCTGCCCAGCTTCCTCAAACTGGAGAAGGGGGGAAGGAAGGGAAGGAGGGAGGAAGTGACTGAAATAATCTCCTGAGGCACACAGCAATATAGCTGTTGGTTTCTGCCATACCTGACGGTAACTAACTTGATTTCTGTCTAAAAAAAATCTATTGTATGGGCATGTTGCTGAGTAACCCTGATGGAGTGTTCTCAACATATGTGTCATCTCGTAAAACTTTGGGCTGCTTAATAATTTGTGAAACAATAGTGATCAGCATGAAAGGCAAATAAGCGTCACAGCGTTTGCCGCTTGCATGCCAATTAGGTTTCTTTCTTGCTCTTCTGCTCCCTTGGATTTTACATCGTCTCTACACAGAAGGGGAAAGTGTTAGAAAACAATGCACATTTCTGCGGATAAAATGTGGTTGCCATGAGAACTGACCTCATTCAGACAGCGTGGACACAAGCAGTTGTTCCTGGGAGAAGTCCATTGTACCGCCATGGCAAGAACAGCAACCCCTCACTCTCTAACGAGGATGGGGGAAGTATGTGCTGCAAGGCGTGCAGGCCCCACAGCAGCAAACAATTTTGCACAGGCATGAACATGAAAACGAGACACTGTTTCACCAGTTTGTAACTGCATGTGTCTTACAAGCTTAAAAAGGGAAGTTAATGGACTCATATTGATTCTAAGCTTATGCCTGCAAGTATGCACAGACAAGGTTAGGTCCCCTTCCTTGCCCTCAGCTTCCACAGTAACTTACTACAGCGGTGTAGTGTGAGTAGCTCTGACACTATCTCCTTAGTGTCAAAACTGCGTGAGAACTTTCCACTTGTCCTGTTTTTATCACCATAGCCATGCTTTCAGTTTGCAAAGTGAAAGCTAAATCTTCTGCTGAGCACCATATGAGAGCAGGATCCTGATGTCAGATCCCATAGGTGCCAAATGTCTCATAGACCTTGGTGTACTCAGCAGGGCTAGTTCTCACATTCCAGGTTAAGACTACATTCAAGGCGTCTTGTATGCAACGACCTTGGACAGAACTGCTGTGAGAACAAATCACACTTATTATGCTAGTGAAATAACCCCTAAATTCAGGCAATGTCCTCCTGCAATAACAGAGCCTTGTAACCATGTTTATGTCTTTCTCCTGCAAGGGTTTTTAAACTCTGCATTTAGAGGAACAACTGGCAACCAGAGAATCTAAAATAAAGCCTGCTGCCTAAGACACAGTGGCAACAGGAGAATGAAAACCATATATCCTCTCTGTGCTAACATTGAGGAGTGCCATGCTGGAAACTTGTGCCTTGATTCACAGCTAACTGAAAAATCCTACAGGTGCTTGGGTAAGGAGATGTTCTTCAACGGACTTTCAGCAACCTCACCCTCCCATACAGCGGTAAGGCACTGGGCCAGCATCTTCTACTAACAGTTGAAAGGGGTCTCCTTTGATTTCTATATTACATGTTATCTGAACAGAAAACAGTTGAAAGGGGTCTCCTTTGATTTCCATATTACATGTTATCTGAACAGAAAAGAAGGGCTACAGGATGGTTCTTATTTATACTTCAGTTACTTCAGTTCAGTTATTTAGGTGGGGAAAGTTGTACTTTTGTGAGAAGACGTGTGGGCTTGTTTTATTTTCTCCTGTGGCTGGGATGCTTGCACATTGTTTGCTTTTCCCACAATGTAAAACACTGTGTATTTTTCAGTTCTTTATTTAGATTAAGGAAAATGAGAAATAGAAATATTACACTGTATTTCTCAAGCTTCTAAAGCAATTTTAAAGGGAAATTGTCCTAAAAAACCAAGCTTACCTCATATTACAGTATTTTATCATGGTATTGTATAGCAGAGTATACATAGTGTGAAGCAGCAGTTCCTGTGCCAGCTCAAAAGCCAGTGCTCAGATCTGCCATTTCAATGGAGGCAAGGGACTGGGAGAGAGGAGTGCGCATGGCAAAGTGTGGCGAACTAGAAATATCAAGTAACGTAGTCGGAAAGTGAGGGGAGGTATGCTTAACTTCTATTCAAAGACAGACTTTTCCTCCCTCAGAAAAATGAGGGCTTGTTCTGTGAGATTATCCTACATTTGTAAAAATGCAGTAATCCATGCAAATGTAAACGTAACATCTTCCTTAAAATCTGTTTCTAACTGAAAAAGATAAGCAGATCATTCGGAACAACCAACATCCCTGTTCAGAAAAAAAAAAAAGGAAATCCAAGAGCATTAATTGAGGCCCTAGTAAGACAAATGCCCAATAACACGGCAACCAAGATACTTATAGAAGGGTGCTGAACAAGTACAGGACAGGAGTACGTCTTTACATTAAAGATGGACACTACTGAAAAATGCAGAAGTGCCTCGCTAGATGTGTCATAAGGAAACTTCCATAGTCAAAGCCTGTTCTGCACCTGTTTTGTTGTCAAAAGATTTCTACTTCCAAATCATAACTCTAAGGAACATGAAACTTAATTCAGAAAATTAAATTTAAAATAAGGTATGTATCATTACCATTATACTATGAATAATAGTAGCTTCTGGAAGTACTACAAAATCCTACAGAAAACCTGTATGTAAGATCAAGAAAATGCTCATTGCATGCATTACAAAACCTTTTTTTCTGGCATTACGTGTTGTTCCTTACAATTAGAAGTCTACAGGCTAGCATCTGGCACAACCAGAGGTACAGGACACAGAGCAAAAGGCGACAAGAATGCAAACTGCTTGGGAATCTATAGTGGATGTGTCATTCTGAAGGAGGCTGCAGCATGTGTTTCTGGCTGCCCTTATATGGAACATAATTTTCATGTCCCAGTGCCACTATTGCTCTTCTATACAAGGAATAACAGCGGGGAAGCAGTCTTCTGGTTTCTTTCAATTCTTTCTTGTCTGTAGCAGGTAAGCCTTGACTTCAGTTCCTGTAACTACTTGACCTGTATCCCTCTCAGGAACCAAACCACAGCTCCTTGAAGCAAAGTGCAGTGTGCTTTACAGAATTTTGTTTTAGAAATACAAAAAACTACAGATTTATTGTAGAAAGGTAAAAGGGAGCAAGACATTAATAGCTTGCATGATGCATTTGCTGCCAAAGACAAAGCATTAGAAGAGCAGTTTCACGCAGAGTGCATGCAATAAATCTCCCACTGGAGGGAGTTCTCTAGTCACCGTGAGCCACTAGCTGTGCTATTTGGAGAAGCGACTTGGAGAAGAATTACCCTGCAAAGACCAGAAACAACACATGAATTCCTGGAAGCCTTGCTCTCAGCGGTGTCTGTTAGAATTGAAATTTCAAGTCTGAAGACTAAAATGCCTGTCTTGCCATTCTTATCTCCATAGCATGACAAGCTATTCCAAACACAGGTGCATGGAAGGGAGTTCTATTTACTTAGCAGATTTTTGCCTCAGGAAAACTTGATTTCATATGCACTAATTGAATTTTGGTGGAATAAATTTACTGTTCTGCTCCACTTACACAGCATAATCCAAATGGCAAAACAGTAAGGAAGATACTAGCAAGCAATATTTGCCCCATAAAATTTGTTTCTCCTTATCTATAAATATACCTGGGGTTTTTTCCAGAAAGAAAAGCAGTTACACATATAGGGGAAGAAAAGGAAGGATTGCCTATACTAAACCACTATTTTAAAAAGTTACTTAAATTAAAACGACTTAAATTCTTTAAGAAGCCTTTTTTCATACAGGCACCCTGGCGCCTTCTCCCTCCCCACTGGTACAAAGTCCATAACTCTGCCACTAACAGAGAAATCTGGGGAAGGATTCTGTCTATATTCACTAAAAATGAGTTGTGGGATTCATGGGATAAAAATGGTATTTCAAAAAGCTCTAGTTACTATAAGGTAAATACCATGCTTCTGTGAAAGTAAAGGCAGCACACTGACTGCGTTAAACACCATATTTGAGTTTTTCAATGACTTGTCCCAGCCTCAGAATATCCTGAACTCAATGCCTAACTATCCATACAGGAAAGATGGTGGCTGGGAGGTTAGTCAGTAGAAACGCGAGTTACAAGCGCAGCTCTGAACTTCAGCATCTCTCCGGTCTTAGCACTTAACTGTCTGCCTGGATACCTGAAGGACCGAGCCTGTGTGAGCATGCAGATGGAAAAGCAGCAGCTCTTTTTCTACCATAGCCAGTCAACCAGGATTTAGGAGGTATGGGTCAGCTTAAAGCCATTCTCAAACCTGAGCAGATTCAAATGAAAAGATACACTTTCCAGGAGGGTCAGTAAGGCCAGACTGCGGGACAGGCTCCGATGGCTGCTGCCAGTTCTCCACTGCACAGAAGGGGTGCAAGCTCCCCTCCACAAAAGAGAGAACAAGCAAGAGGTAGCCTGGCTTTCTAATCACACATGGAAAATACCTCGGTCTGGGGAATTTTGAATCTGATCTCTGCTTTGGACACTGCTTAGGTATCTTGACTAAAATTTACCTGGTCATCAGATAAAAGGTATAAACATATACATAAAACATATAAAGTGTATAAACACTAAAACTTAAAGTACTTTTGAAGTCTTGGCTGAGGGAAGTGAATTACCATCTAACTTTCTCTTCTGGGATGGGAAATAATAGGGAATAAAGCCCTTGCCACAGACCCAGGCATCACTGACTGGTATGTCTCACAAGCGCCAGCTACAGCATAAGTTTCTGGAGCCTTTATCTCCCAGAGGGGTGACTCTTCTTTCTGAAACATTAAACAAATGCAGCTTCGGAGCAGGGCTGCTCTTAAAAGAATACCTCAAACACTTCTTATAACTCTTCATCAAGAGCATTTTCTGGGAGGTGGCACAAGCCATTGGCCTACACTTCTCAGGAAAAGTAGAGACAGGGAATGCTATATCCTCTCAACACATACTAAACAAAGCAGCGTGTCAGGCAGAGCTATCCTGCAGGGCAGATCTTAAAATCGGAGTGGAGATCATCCGATCTGCATTTTAGGAGCCTTCTATACAGCCAGAGCTTAAAATATGTTGGAAGCCAGGATGGCCACATTAGGTATGAATACAGTTGACTAACTGAACTATAAATTATGCAGGAAGACACAGAGATTCTGCCTAGCTCCCATGGGTAGTGACAAGAAACAAGATGCATTTGAATTTGCTTTATCCTTTATATCATAAGCAATACCAGAGGGTACTGGAGTATGCCAGCAGCACACACAGTTTCATCATGTATGCCTGGCTAACTGAATCTCAGTTTGCTCACATGGGCTGCAGAGACCTATAATGGGATTTGTATTGACAAAAAAACCTAGAGAGGAATATGAGAATGAAACCGCATATTTTTAAGACTTTTTTGATCCTTGATATTAAGAATAGTGACCATAAAAGTTAAGGTTGTCTGATCTGATCACTTTGAGGATTCCTCTATAAACCTCTATAATAATTTGAGTACTGACATACTGGGCAGTGATAAGTGCAACTAGTAAGTGCACTTAAGAACTTATTATTCTCCGAAATGTTTAAGATATTATATGCTCATTATATTATTATGCATATTATATGTGCATACAATATTTTTAATATGTCGTATATTAGGGAATTTTAGTATTTCCATGATTTCTCTAACGAGATTTTCTTTTGATTATAAACTGCTGGTGAGCCTTGTAAGGCCAGGGAGTCACACGGAATACTGCAAGCACACAAATCTGCACACAAGACCCCTTCTATTTCTCTTTCTTGTAAAAATAAAGGCTCAAGCAAGCTCAACGATTACACATTTACAAAGAACAGATTATTTCTAGAAAAATGACATCAGCCATTTCTGGAAGCCAAAACTTCTAAAATCCAACCAAAGGGAACAATGAATGTTGTACATCAGCTACCACTTTACAGAATGAAAAGGGTAAGGGCCAAGTCCTGAGCACTGCAAGAAATAAAAAAAAAAAAAAGAATAACATTGAGAGCATTGTTTTGTACTAGTAAGTACATCTGATTACACCAGAGAACTGAGCAAAAGGAAAGACTTAATCATGTAATACGAATTTTCTTAACCAATTATTAGGAATTCCTACATAATTTTTATATAAAAAGCTTTGTATTACATAGTAAAGTTTTTCACGTTTCCATGGAAACATCCCAGCTTCATCAATCCTCACCTGTATGTTACCTACAAAACCTACAAAGTATAATCTCAGGAATAAAAAGACTTGGTTGTGCACTTGTTCTTATCAGGGAAAATCAAAGCACATAACAACAGTGTCAGGTCTGCAGAAGGAAACCTGGGGAACTAATGTTTAACCTTTCTTTAGTCACAAAGGGAGCTTTTTCACCATCTTGGTAACAACACTTAGTGACCTACATTCATTTGATAGTTTAGTATCTATTTCTTTCCATGAGGAGGGGCAATAGCACAATTCATATGCTTGATGCATTCTGCTCCAGAAGTCAGTGTCTTCAAACTCTAAACCAGCAAAATAGTCAGGTTTAGGGAACTTTTTTTTTCTTCACCCTATGGGGTGGCATAATTAATAATGTCAGAGACTGTGAGATTACACAGTCACTTAATGATTTTTTTTTCTGCTGCTTAACTATTCTCAGGCTGCTCTCAGGTCTTATTAAAGATTGTGTCACTGCTTAGAATAATGCAATTAGTATTTTTTACGCTTTGCTATGATCATCACCTTTCTTTAACAACTATGTTCCTTCTGTCATTAGTGTTTGATTTTGCCCTGTGTGAAAGGTCTTTAAAATATTTTAAGTATTTCCTTAATAAGAGGCCAAAATTATACCTGTATTATAAAATATTCAGAAGTATCCTACCTACTTAAATAGTGAGATGATAATAAAATTTCAGTTAATTTGATAAAAAAGAATTTGGAATTTTGGAATTTACGTTCCTTGTTTTAAAATCAACCACAAATGTGAGCTTCTTACCACTTTTGTTTGATAATGTAGCAATAAAATAAAGGTATTTTTCAATAACTGCTTTAAACACTGCAATAATATCCTTATGCAACTTATAATAGAAGTTACGCTACATTATGGACTCAGAATATAGAAGTATTACTTGGGTTTTCAACAGAGATTTTAATAATGTTTTTTAAATTGAATAAAATTACCTGAACATATAAGATGCCTCAGTATGTGGCATATGTCCCTTTTACTGCTGTGAGTACTTAGAAACGAAGTTTACTGAAATCAGTGGGAAAGACTCACTTGGGCTTCAGAATCAGAATCCATTCAGAATCATTTTTAGGACTGACCACAGTCATCGCATGTCTCATCTAAGAATATTATTGGAGCACCAAATAAGTAGTCATGACATCTGTAGGTATATGAGAAGATGAAGGCACATTCCAGCTTTCCCTTATTTTTTTCTTTATAACTGAAAGTTTCCTTATTACTTTCCTTTTGATGCAGTTTAAAAAATGACAGATACCCATTTTACAACATCCTGTGGAGAGACAGCTTTTGTTGACCTGAATGTCCCTTCCACGAATCAGTAATAAACCTATATGTGATTCATGCTCAAAAGAACAACTTTTAATCCTAAAGCCAAAATAGAAAATGTATATTTGTTGTGGTTTAACCCCAGCCGGCATCTAAGCACCACACAGCTGCTCGCTCACTCCCCCCCTGGTGGGATGGGGGAGAGAATCGGAAGGGTAAAAGTGAGAAAACTCGTGGGTTGAGATAAAGACAGTTTAATAGGGAAAGCAAAAGCTGCGCACGCGAGCAAAGCAAACCAAGGAATTCATTCACTACTTCCCATCGGCAGGAAGGTGTTCAGGCATCT
>NW_009228305.1:22500-37375 GCF_000690835.1 Fulmarus glacialis | reverse complement strand
TGGTGCCCCTGCCAGGGCATGGGAAGCTGAAAAGTCCTTGACTAGCGTAAACACTACTTAGCAACCACTAAAACATCAGTGTGTTATCAACACTATTCTCATACTAAATCCAAAACACAGCATTATACCAGCTACTAGGAAGAAAATTAACTCTATCCCAGCTGAAACCAGGACAATATTTAATATTACACCTAATATTTAGTATTACACCTAATGTAATATTTTATCCCAGCTGAAACCAGGACAATATTTAAGACCAGTATTACACCTAATGTAAGATTAACGCAAGAAGAGGACATTCTCAAAATTTAAGTACCCCAAGCATTCAATTGTTTGAAGATACTGAAAGTGGGAGACTATATTATAATTATGTTCCTAATTTCATGATTTAAAATAAAGCATTTAAAAATGGTAGAGAATTAGACCTGTTACTGCGGGAAGATTTTTGTATTTAATATTCTTCTCTATACTATATATATTGGCACATATATATATTTCTCTTAAGATTTATGGAGGTTTGGGGGGGTGAGTATAGCTTGTAGCAGAATTTGAGATGTACTACTAAAACCAGGCTATCACTGCATAATGGAAACATAGGGCCTTTTTACACTTTGTTTGAAAAAAAGCTGTATGGGACCACCCACATGCAGCTATTTAGTAATAGTAGAGCCTACCCTGGATTGAACTATAGGAAATGCTGAAACACAACCATCTGTATGGCAATACATACATGGCCTTAGAGGTAAAAATTTGCAGGTAATTGCTGAATAATTAAATAAAAGAATGTATTTAATCTGAAATAATTATCGTGATTCCTTTGGCAGAATGTAATTTATATGCAATTTTAGTTGCTAGGAGTGTGAAAGTCTTTAAAGGTATAGAGGCCAGAAGAGGAAGAGATGGATGAAGGTGATAAGAAAGAAGACTAGAGAAGTTTTAGGATCATACCTGAGGGAGGACTTGGTTCCCCTAACTTTTAAGCATCTGAACCCAGAGCTGAAGATGTCAGTTGCTGTGCATAGGCTGGGCATGCCAACCAAAAAAGTTCCTAAACATCTGAGAACATCCTAAATTCATGAGAACAAGATGCCCGCGGGAAGACTCACTCTATACATGTCTGTTTCTTTAACTCTTTCTCTAGGAGTTAGTGGTATTTGCTAATGGTCACTGTCAGAGAGGATACTGGGCAAGATGAACCTTTTAAGCCAATCCAGTATGTCCTATACCCTGTATGCTGAGCAGGAATCTGCCTACATCAGGTCAAATGCAATACTGCACATAGCATTGTGTCCCAAATCCCACCATATGCTGGTCCATAGGACCCATCAGGGCTGTACAGGAGGCACCATCTGCCTTCTTAATGCTGAGCTCAATGCTTTCCCAGTGGTACAAAGTCGCCAGACTAACATAAACAAACTAACTCTTCTCTTCAGAAGACTTGCTTGTGCGCCTTCCTGTGGACAAGTGCACAAACCACAGCAGAAGCCTATTGCATTTTAACTATTTTCTGCACACTTGCAACAGGATAGATTGTGCTCTCAGCTTAGGTTATAATTTGGTGGTTAGCAGTTTCTTTGGTGTATTTAGGCTCCTTTAAGGAAGGCACTGAAATGAAGTTTTCCACTTCCTACATGAATGGTCTTAACCGCTAAGTGATCGTAATGTAAGCGATGGCTGTGCTTCTGTTTCACTGGAGGACCTATGCCAAATTGTTCAAGGGTAGGGCAGAAAGTGTTGAAAGAGGCACACTACCAGAAAGGAGAAGATTCCCAGGGCAGCAATGGAGGGAACCAGAATGGGTGCTTGGCTAATTATACCATTTAGCTGGCAGGAGGAAAACCCTATAACAAGTACTTTTCCTCCCTGCCTCCCATTCACTCAGCATAAGCACCAGGGAGATGCTTCCATTCATAAACATCATCTGCCACTGCTCTGTCAAGCGCAGACTGAATTCAGGATTGCAACTCAAAAATGGCACAATGAGCAGACCATGCAATGCCTTGTGCTGATCAGAATGAAATGGAGGTATTCAAAGACAGTTATATCAAAATCAAATACAAAATTCAAGGGGTCTGGGTCATTGGGAGCAGGATAGTTTTCTTGTCTTGTTTTTTTTCTGAGAAAACTTCTGGAGAAACCGAAGAGGCCTACAGCAAGTCTTCCCACACACAAAAACATTACCAGGGTGCTTTGATGTCACTCCCAACACATAGGCTTTAAAGTTCACTAACTCCCTTCTGTGGCAAAACTCAGGGAAAATAAGCCACTTTTGAAAAGCACTACAGGGGAGGATAGAAAAGAAAGAAAGAACAGCCCTGTGTTTTCAAAGTGATGATGTGGGAGTTAGAAATGAACATTAAGACTTTCCCAGGAATCTCTAAAGAATTGGTATATATTATTTTAGGACTAAACTCAATCCATATTGGAATCATAGGATTGCTTTTGATTTGTTGGGTAACACTCATGGATTGGATGACTTTCTTATTAAACTCAACAACAGTTTTCCTCTCCCTGGGAGGTAAATGTTGCTGATAAATATATAGCAGAGTAAGTGCCAGAGAGGTTGAAGAGTCCTTCCCAGATAAAAAAAACCTAACAGTTTCGGTTGGAAGAAGGCAATAAATAAGATTACCCCACCAGCTCCTGTTCTCTTCTGTCTACTAATTCTACTTTTCCCTTAGTAATATGATACTCTTGCATCCCATCTGTGTGAGTGGTGTTTAAAAAGGGCTTTTTGAGGAGTATATTTTGCGAGTTGGATAGAGACTTCCCAGTTCTCTCTGTGAAGGAGAAATCATATCTGAAAGAATATAGGAAGAAACAGGCTTGCTAATCCTGGCTTTGTGCCCTAGAAAATTATTAAGATACTGCAAAGCTACCTGTATGAGCATGTACTCAGGCTCATTTTGTAGGTAGAAACATTTGAAATGTGAGTGTCTGAATCTGTTCACGCTGCTTCTTGGCTCTCACGTTCCTTTCTGTTCCCCTGAACTCTTGTTCTACTCTGCCTTCACAGAACCCAGGCAACTCTCATCAGGCCAGTACTTAACAGTTCCTGTGGGCATGGTGGTGTTGGGTTGACGGTTGGACTTGATGATCTTAGAGGTCTTTTCCAACCTTAATGATTTTATGATTCTATGATTCTAAGTATAGAGGCAGCTGTAGAAGCATAGATAAGTGAATTTATGTAGGCTTTTGCATGACCTGGCTGGAATCTTGGAAACATACCTCAAAATAAAATTTGTTTTCTTTTAGTTTCCTGTATTCTTCACTATATAGGTTTGAATTCCATATATCTTTTGTTTGTGGCTGGTGGAGTGGGAAGCAAGTGTGGGGGTAGATTTCTGTGAAAACGCTGTAAATCTGTGCTCAAACTGGTGTATAATAGGGAAGATAAGTTTTTGGTGCGTTGATTAAAAAATCTCCCTTTCTCTAGATATTTTCACTACTAAATAAGACTGATACCTAGGGTTAAATAGAAAAATTATTTATAAACCATGTTTTAAAATGTCAGGTCTTTTAAATCAATATATTTCCTCATCATGATTGGATTTCATGCAACTTCCATCTAAATACAATGAGAAACCTACTAACCTCCAAGTTGAAGACTTCTGTGTTCATTGTTCCATGGCAAAGGATGCTCCTGACTTCCACAAAGCTTCTCAAGAAGTCTTTCCAACCTGAGGGAAGCTAACAGATTTCTAAAAAATTCCCAAACAAACAAACAAAAAAACCACACAAAAAAACCCCCCAAAAAACCCAAACAAAACCCAACACTTTCCCCCCCTCACCCCCCAAATTTCCAAAGATGCAGAGACTGTTAACGGGATTTCCATAGAAGATAATCTAATGGGTCAGGAGGCACAGGAGAAAGAGAAAATACTAGCACTCAGTGAGGCGGAGTTAAAAGTACAAAGGCAATATAGGGCAAAATTAGGGTAAAAAACATAGCTGCTTTTCAGTGACCTCTTCACATCAAAAAAGATTTAGAAAAAATGGAAACATGGTGAGGCAATTAATACCAAAGGCATTAGAAATTAATAGTGACTAGATAATCCCAAGTAACCCCCCTCCTATTCTACATTTCTATAACTCTGTGTCACCTCCTCCCTATAGAAACTGCCTACACTGCCTGTTCCTCTATGTATGAATTTACACTTGCATATCTTAAACACAGGGGTTTTGAAAACTTCTTTCACTGAGATGCAAATTAACAGCACTTTCCTTGCATGTGGGGCAAGTTAAGAACACTCATATTAACAGGTAGGACGGCTCATCTGTAACTTGTTACACTAACATAAATTGGCCATGTTTGATACAGGCCATAGCCTAAATGAGACAAATGAGACTCATGAGCCCAAACAGAAAGAACAATTCAAAAAAAGGTATGTTACCAAGGCAAGAGCAAAGACCTGATTCCAGTAACAATTCAAATATAGGAGAAGATAATTAAAGGACAGGTTAGACAAATATTTTAAGTATTGGATAACTGTATTTTGGAAGGCTGTAAAAACAAAAGTGCATATTTTAAAGGTAAGAAGACAGATGCCTAAGGATTTTGGGACCAGTCAATTAAGGAGAAAGTATGGAGGAGTAGATTGAGATGAGGGAATAATAAAAAAAGAAAAGAAAAGAAAAGAAAGAAAATCAAACTAGACTTCACAACATCTAAAGGCATCAGCATTCTTCTCAGGGAATGTAATATTTTTCCTAGCAGCAAATGTACGCAACAGGTCAAATATATGTTGGCCTCATATTCTTTGATGGCAGATTGTATAGATCAGATATCAAAGCCTATGTTCATCTTATGCAAAGACTCTAAGCCAATTTAAAAACAACTAATGGTGGTCCAAGAGAAAAGAACTGGAAATGGAGTAACTCCCTAATGACGAATTTCAGGGTTTGGATGCTATCAAAGCAGAAACTATATTCTATTTTATATAGCTAATAAAGGTCAAACATCTGAAAACATGGACTAGGATGCATATGAAACTGTAACATGAAGGAAATTAGTAGAGCTTCCCAGAGGAAAAGTGGAAGCCAAAGTGGTAAATTAACACTGGATATTGAAGAAGGGAGAGCTTTGCATAAAAATGGTTTATGAGTATATTTAAACACCTCTCACTTCCCTTTTGTTATTAAAGAAAATGAAAAAGGCCCGCAACAGGCTGAAGTTAAGATATTGCAGAGTGAAAATAAGGCCAGTGAGCTCCTCACCTATAGATAAAATGCAGGAAAAAAGTCAATTTTCAGCCAAAAATACAAAAATGTGGTGAGACTAAAGATGAGAGATGCTGTTGAACAATCCATCAGTTTTCATCTCCATTTTATGCTCTCAGACACATGGATACTATGGAGAAAACTGCAGAATTATAGATTAATGAGCTTAGCATGCCATGTCTAAATCGGGATGAGTTAGATCCTGACTTAGAATAAATAATAGAAAAGTGGAGACTGTAAAAGAATGAAGTTAATGCTGATATGTAGAGCTCAGAATGAAATAGTGAGTTTATACTATAGAGTGGAACCAGATTTTTTTGAAAGAATAGGAAAACTCTTTTAATAAAAGTCGCAAGGCATATTAGAACATGGGTAAGATAGGCTGTTTTAATTTTGTTATGCATATTGTATTTTTTAGGATTATAACTAAAAGAATTAAACCACTGCTCAGATAATAAATCTGAACAAACAGAATAATACTGTGCTAACTTCATAGATATAGATATATGATATATAGATAGCTATAACCAAGTGCATTTATCAATTAGTAAAGTGACCTTTTTAACAAGTTAACAGAAGTGGGAAGTAGGATACTCAGTTTATCTGAGTATTTCTTCCTATTTTATGATACAGGAAATATTTTAAAAGAAACATAAATGCCAAGAGGATTTTGAGAAATCAGTATCAGACAATTCTGATAGGAATATCCCATGACAGTGGCATTCTGAAGGAAAACAAAAAAGGAATACACTTGAAAAAACATTTTAAAAAATAAATACACTTATAGATATCTAATGTTGGTAATGCTTCTAGGAAGCTATCTGTCTGCTAATAATGGCAAAATGGATTTATAAGAATTTTTTTCAAAACTTCAGGGTCTACAGGTATAAACAATTCAACAGATTTAAAACCAGTAACGAGAAGTGTTATAACTGTTTCACACGTTTACAGTTACTTGATTATTTTATTTTGGCACAGTATATCAGCAATATAAAATTAAAGATTTTTGAATACTTACAACAACATTAACAGCCAAGAAAAGACAACCTTATGGAATCTTAGACTTTGATTTTACGAACTCAGAAAATTTACCCCTCTTTACCCTAAATTCAGATTTACCCCAAATTCAGATTTACCCCTCTTATTCCTCTTGATTTCAGAAAATTCCCTACTAACAATCATGCTAATGAAATTAATGTTTAATAATACAGCATTATTTATTTACTTATTTTAAAGAACTCTACTTAACAGTACTTAAATCACACTGAAAGCCAATCAAATTGTAATCTTTCATAGTTATGAAAGATTATCCCTTCTGTTACCATGACATGAGGTTTTAGTTATGCTTTGGAAATAAATTCCAAGTTCTGAAAAATTTTTGAGTATTTTAATTCTAGTGGGGAAAACAGGTAGTTCTGTGCCCACATAAATATATTTACTGTTAAAAAGAGAGGTGCTATTTGACATTGGTCTGAAAGCATTACTTCCTTTTCTTAGGACACCAAACAATCATGACATAACTTCCAGTCACAAACAGCTTGAAATAAAGGGAGAAACATTCTTTACTTATTCCATATCTTTTCCACTGCCCGTAGAGTTAATGTTCTGCTTTTGGCACATAGTTAATTCTAATAAAGAAACAAGAACTTGGGAAACACACAGATGGCCACACACTATGAATTATGTAGTTGTCTTACATGGATGGTGTGTAAAACATTGCTTCTTCACTCCCTCGTATCAAGCCTGAATTCAGAAGACACTTAGTGCTCCATAAGGCTTTAACGTTTTCTATTTTTAATGTATGTAAGAATTTTCTGACCTCCAGAAATAAGTCTTGTCAAGTAGGAAAACTTTTATGTAACATAATCTCTCAAAATCTAAAATGCTTTTCATTAATTATGGCTCTATTCTTTCCAGAGGAAAGCTCCACACAGGAAGAGTACAAGAGAAGGAGGAAATCCAACAAGAAAAAGACACGTTCAAGTATGACTGAAGTGGTTTAGAATATTACCCAGGCCCACTGTTGGAAATGCTTCTGAAAGAGGTAGCTCTGGAAGCTGGTCACCTGAAGACAGTGAGAAAAAGGATATGAGAAAGGAAGGAGCTGATCATCCATCAGATGGAATCCAGACGTGACAATTAGAGTTAATGAACCAAGACCCATGAAGCAGCTTCAGCACCTTTTTACAACCCCACTTCATGGCCTTAATAAAACTACCAGAGCTTTTTTTACAGATCACATCTGCTCTAAATTCCAAGAGGAAAAACTTTAAATTCAGAAGCTACGTTTGGTTTCTTCCATGTTTTTCGGTCATGTATAAAGTATATTTAACAGCAGTATATTTACTTTTCTATCTGTTCAGTCAACAGAACTTAGGCACTGGAAGATAATATTTCTGCAATGAAACTGTATAGTATTATTATAGTAGTTACTGAATTTACATTAACATTAATAAGCTGCTGAAGCAGACTGAAAAGCACCAGGCACATATTTTTTAAAATTCTCCAGTATAATGGCATCTATATTCAAGCATTGCTTTTGATTTCAGATATTTAGAAAATTTATAGTATGCTTTAAAAAATTAGGTTGACTTGCTGCGCTCACTCAACCTCGATACTGAAGTCCTCCATTTCTTTATAGAGCAGGTATGGCTAATGAAGCAATGCCTCTCTCTCTCTAAAGTCTGGAAGATCTGATGAACTTCTAAGGCTGAGGCTGGAACTGATTCTTCTTGCCTCACAGACAAAGCATTTCTGCAGTTTTTTAGTTTTTGGATCCTGCCCATTTCCTTAGGACTCAAGTACCAGTACTACACCAGCACTGCTTCTTCTGTCCACAAGTAAAAAGAAGCAAGGGGAAAGGACAAAGTAGTTCATAGACTAATTGTTAGAAGACTCCCTTTTGCATATTAGGAGATGACTGCAAGAGCTCTGGGCTGGGCTACAAGGTATAACAGATTACAGGGAAGGAGAACTCATTTCGTTCCTCACCACAGTGACAAGAGTAAAAATATCAAGATACTGACCTTGTTGTATCACAAAGCTTCAGATGTTAGTTGCTGAGCAGCCTAACTATGATGCATCCTTTTCAGATTGTCAGTGTTTTTCAGGAAAGTAAAGAGAATGTCTTATTCCGTCAGATAGCCAATGTTAACCCAAAATCCCTGTTTTATCCCATATCACACCATCTCTTTCTAGAAAAAGAGGACAAGACAAGTGCACTTTAGAGCTTTAACAGTTTCCCCAGGTCACCAGAATGCACGCATTTGGTCTTTTGCTATTATATGAAATGGAGGATTAATGCAGGGCCAAATAATTCTTGTTTTTCCGTATCAGGCACACCTTCCCCCAGCCTTCTCCTAAGATGTTCTGCCAGGTATGCAAGTCCATCAGTTTGCAATGTTCTCCCTACCTATAGCAGAGAGCTCCAAGTCTCGCCGCATGCTAACTTTCCTATCTTCTCCAGTGACACTGCCACACTGGTTTCTCTTCGCCCCTAGCTACATTTCCTGATGTTTCCTGACTCCCCTTCTTGTCCTCCCCACAGCAGGGATCATGTAATAGCGGGAGGGACAAAAAGGCAGATCCTCGGGAATCCCAATCTATTTGATCTTTAGGAAATTAAATTCTCTCTCTTCTTCTAGACCATATGTTTAGATTAAACTGTTACCCCGCCCTGCCCCCCAACTGATATTACTCATTAATTTAAAAATTACTCAGGCAGCATATTAATCCATGACCAAATCAATGTTAGAGTCATTTGCTAGAAGGATAATTTTATATTTCATCGAGACATTATTTGTCAGCCTGAGGTCTAATATGTATACAGCTTGTGCTAGCACAAAAACCGTTTTCCCAAAACAGATCAATTCACTATGAAAACTGATATCTAAATTACAATTGCTTTTTGGTAATGGTAGGCAATTCCAGGAACACTTTTCTAGTTTAGGCCTTGTCAAAGCCTCCCACAGTAAAATACGTTACTCCACTCTTTTTATAATAAGCAGAAGATATCAACACCTTTAGGCGACATGCTGCTTTGCTTGCAGGAACTCAGTGGGAGCTGAGAAGAAGACCTTCCCACTGCGTTCCCGCGAAGGCAAGATGCTGAGTGCAGAGCAGGAGGCTTGCAAGAGCTCAGAGACAGCGTCTCACAGCCAGCTGCATCCCGATTCCCGCTTCTCTCGGAGTTAAAAAGTGATTGGTCACATCCTGCTTCTGGGGAAGGCAAAGGTGTCTCAGCAGTCGGTACCTCTTAAACTCTGAACTGGAAGAAAACCATCATTCAGAAGTAGAATATAGAAATCTCTGTGGTATGTGCAGGACCTCGTCAGGAGTCATCGCCTCTCAAGAGAAGTGGCTCGTAGAGCTTTGTATTATAAAATCTTTCCATTTCTTAATTAACAGATTAAATAATAAAACACTTCATTTTATTCTAGCAAGTTTTCTCAAGGCAAAAAAAAGTCTCACACTGTTTTAAATGGCTTGGTAATAAAAAACCCTGTAAACTGTATCTCCCAGTATACACACTATTGCTAAGACAAGTCCAGTTTTATCATTTAGTTGGGGTTTTTTGCCGTATTAACCTTCCAAGAGCTCATTAAATGTTACTAGTGTTGAAAACACGGTCAAACAAGTGAAATAAAATAAAATGGGAAGTTAATTTTGAAATTAGCAAAATTTTAAAATTAGCAAAATAGAGAGTGTTTGCTGGAAATACCTTCTGCCTTGCTTAAACATCAAATTGTTTTTTTAAATGTGAGTTCAGAAAACACATATAACATAGTGAATAAACCACCCACAGACCAGGTGAATGACGTTTTAAAGGTCTGCTAATTCAATAATTTCCTTCAACTCAATAGTACTTCAGTAAGGAAAGAACATATAGCATTACATAAGAAATAATTGTTTTTATCTTCAGGTGTCATATTAACATATTTAGTGGAATATCTCTATGTAAACAAAGTTTTCTAAGAGAAAACACTCTGCTAGGCATTTGTGGTTTCGTGAGCTGTTTACAAGTCATTCTGGAATGAATGAACTTAACAAGGATCCAGATTCTAGCACCTCCTATTTAAAAGCAACAGTAAATGGAGTTTCTTTGTAAATGGAGTTTCTTTGGTCTTTAATTAATTCAAATTTTTTTTAATTATTGTTTTGAAGATATTTAATCTACAAAGCAGTTATTTTGATTAAAAAGAAACCACTTTTCCCCATCGCATGTTCTCACTCAAAACAACTCATGTTTGTAGGGAGATACATCCAGGAAAAAAATACTCTGCATTGACACAAAGATAAGAGAGCACTTAACAAGTCAGAATTGTGTCTTGGAAGATCCAAATCAGATATACATGTTCAATCCTTCTTGTGAGTTACAGTCCAAGTTTTTGCATATATTCTAAACAGAACTAAAGTGAATTTTCCAATCTTTTAACTAATAGAGTATATATAGGACCAACCTCCCAGCACAGTAAGTGTATTAAAAAATGCCATGTGTACTAATTAAATTACGGAATTAAAAAAATCTATGTGCACATTCTCAATCCATGTATTCAGTGGCCTATTTCCTACTTTGTACGCTAAGTGAGACACAGCTTTATGAAGATTTATAATCTCACTTTCAAAGGGGAGAGCATACCGGGATTGGATACCAGGTAGCTCTGGTATAGACAGTAAAATGTTGCCCTACAATGGAAAGAGGTATAAGTGTGAAAAAGTGCTGTGTTCTTCTTACTTATGAAGTTGCTATTGCAAACAGAAGCTGCCGTTAGATAGAGATTAATTTCAACTTCGTCCTGAAGGCTCTCAACAAAAAAACTAACATTAAATACTGCAAGGAAATTTCTCTCCACATGAAGAGATCCTCTGAACTGATCATCATACACTTTGGATCTTTTTTAGTTAAGAATCTGATTGCAAACATGTTTAGGCTGAACTGTGAAGAAACTGCTTTGAAATAAGAATATCCACACAAGAGTTGTATTACTTTAAAAACTTTCCATAGTAAAGCAACTTAACCTTCTTGTACAGGCACAGACTGACTCTTTCACAGACGTGTTGGCAGATACCGCTGTTCGGCGATAAAATCACTTCTTACATTATTGCCCAGTCACAACAAAACTAATTTTAATGATCTGTAGTTATAAAAGCCACTGGAACCTTAAAGGTATTGCACAATCCTCACCTAATTACTTGCCTAACCATTAAGAGACAGGAAGCAACCATGCACGCACAGTAAAAAAACCTTTCACTAGTGACACGCAGTTATACTTTGCCAGATTAAAATTCGGCAAAAAAAACCCTCTCTTCTATTGCTATCTACTATTCAGAGATATTATTCTACTTACGCTTATTTTCTGTGTGCTGTAAGAGGACAACACGTCACCTTCCACCCTGAACAGTTGTAAACCTTCCTGCAGGTAATTTCTGCACTTCTTGAGTATCTTCCTTCTTCTGCCAGACATAATACCATTACTTCTATCGCATATGGTACAGTTTTCCAGCTGTACAGAACCCAAGTAAAGATCCTGGCATTAGACAAATCTTTCCTATAATGTAAATCTGGTTCTATCAAAGTCAGGAAATTTTTTACAGTTGAATTCAGTTAGGGGACAACTTAGACTTAATAGCCCGCTCCTGCTCATGGCACAAGTTAGGGAAGAGGAACGGTAACTTTGGGAGTGACTTGTTCAGCCTAATGGCCACGTCCTCAGGGCTGAAGTTAATTCATTTTTTATTAAAAATTCTCAAAAAAGTGACTCCAAAGGGGAAGCAATACCTTCCAGTACAGATCCTTTCACTGTACAGGTGAAGTAATTATTTTCTTATTCTGAGATTTAGTGGCTATTGCTTCTTAGTTCTACCCATAAAGTGTACTATTTCTGCAGACTGATAGGTGTTTTTTTTTGACTGTTGTTCTCCTTATCAAGCTTTAGTAGGTTATAAACAGTAAGAAGCAGAAAAGAAAGAGCACCATTAGTTGAGAAAGTTAATTTTAAAAAGTGATGGAAATTACCCCACAAAAAATGTGGATCTAAGCCATGAACGAGGTAATAAAAAATAGTAAGAAAGAAAACAAATGTGTGTGAACAATTATTTTACATGAAATTGCATAAAGAATTAATCATACCAGATTACCATTGCAGCAGTATAGACTTTGTATATAGTAGGCTAACAGTTGATATCCATATGAGATTATTATTTACACATACACCTGAATGTATGTTTTACTATACCAGACAGTATTTAATAAATCTTCCAAAAATTCTTGCAGCTATAGACTTCTGTTTAATTTTGAATTGAAATATTTTTATGTTATCAAGCAACATATTCAGGTTTTGATTCTTAGTACTGAGTCATTTAGTAATATCTCTGACTCCCAATAGCAGTATGTAAATTTATACTAGCTGGTGACCCAGCCATCAACTTCTAGACAAACACAATACCTTTAATTCATTCTTCTTCTAAATATTATATCACACATATATATATATATTTTTTAAATTATTTTGCTGCAGGAGAGCAGCTCTTATCTATCATAATCAGAGAAGCTATAACACGAAGAATGACTGCTTCACAGCACAGATTATTATTTCTGCTTTCTAATACTCATGCAGATTTTTAGTTTCATTATTTATTTGCACCACAGTGAAATACCCAACCTAGTTCAAAGCCAATGATACATTAAGTATTAACCTTGACAGCTGAATGAGATCTTTATACTCATAAAAAAGTGAGGAATGAGTAAAGGAATAGGGGACAGAGGTGCTGACAGACACATCCATGACTCCGAGGAAAACATACTTAAAGAAGGCACATTACAGCATTTCATGCAACCAAGCTCTTACAGTCTAAGCTACAGCTACAGTAGCTGTTCTACACTAACTTTCTACGTGGGCACTCTTGTACTAGAAGAGGGGTAATTTTAACATCTTAAGCTTAACTCACTTTCAAAGAATGCTAAAAACAATGGTCTTGGTTCAAGATAAGATTTAAAGGTAATACCTTTTGCATACTACGTTCTTGCACCAGAAAATTCTTAGCCAGCCATCTCCATCCATTTCTAAAACGGATTACTGGTGACTGTCTTCTCTTTCACTTGAAAGTGGTTCAGAAGCCTAGCCTGCAGGTACTAATGTAGCCATGTCATATGAATTGATATTTGACCAAGTCTTACATTCATCTTCATATTTTCTGCACAATTAGCAAACAAGGAAAATAAACAGGAAGATCCTGTTTGGAAAACCCTGGCTTTGAAGGACTGACAAAAGCTACCTCACTACAGCCATTGCAACTAAATGACACTTTCTATGACTGGCAGAACAGAACAGAGCAGCACACAGTATTCATAGGGCACCCCTTTGATCCCAAGAGTATCATTTACCTGTGTTGCGGGTCATTTAATTATTTGTCTTCTCAGTCAATATCCTTTGATGTAACAAATTCAGGATGCCAGTGCTCTGGTATATGGAGAAGTGATTAATTCCAGCAATAGCATCTTCAAAGATGACATTGCAACACAACACAGAAGAAAGAAAAAGCCACAAAAAAAAGAAAGAGCTTAGACATAAATAGTATATCTCTTCTCATTCAGCTAAGAACCAAACTCTGTATGTTAGGCTGAGCGAGTTTTTTGGAGGGGTTAGCTACACAGCGTAGCCTTTTTCTTTGTTTTATATGATACATGTAAGTCTTGTATTTATTAAAATGTAATTGACAGATGTAAATCCACAGGACTATATATTCTAAAGAAAGGTAATATTAAAGTGCTAAAAACAGTACTCACCTATTTTTCTTAAATTAAAGAATTCTGGATGTATTCTCGTTCCTTTCCTAATAACCCTCGTAAAATACAGTGATATTGAAGCCATGCAACACACATATATATTGGCACTCTGTGCCATTATCTCTAACTTTACAAACTGTAAAATTTTTTGACGTTGATCAAGGCAGACCAATCATAAAATGAGTATTCTGTATAAATAAAAAAAAATCCACCCTTGCTGGGCTTTTCTTATCCCTTTCTATAATGTACCTAGGCTCCTTGTTATTTTCTAAATTTCTCTGAGGCTCACTCTTGGGCTGCCGTGGACTGTAAGGGAATATGCCCACTTTTGTCCTTAAATCCTGAGAACCAGACTGACTGCAAAAAGACAAAGTTCTAACTTGGAAGACGGAGGTTACACCTGCGTGAGCGAGTCATGCAGCCCCACGGGAGAAGGCTTGTCGAGCAAAACAGTTGGTGCTGAGGATGCAACATCCACACCACATGCGTTTCAGCAGCATTTACACAGATATCAGCTTCTGCGGACCAAATGCCCATTAGAAGTTGGACTTCATCTGTTGAACTCATCTTCAATTCATAATTCGTTAAAAAAGAATCCAGTTTGCAATTTCTGATACTGCTTCGTGACATGAAGTAAAGCACAGTAAATGGGAATGATTGGGATATTCACTTTAAAAGTGCACTCCTGATAAAAAAACCTCAGTTCAGCAAGCTGCTGGACAGCGTATGATTTCGTGAATGTACATAGTTAGTGTAGCTGCACAAAAACTTGAAGTTTAATATGCTTACCTGCTTTGTTAGAATTCAGCCCAAGTACTCAGCCCTCAAATTTGAGATTTTACTCTGTTTCACATACTCTAAGTCTAAAGA
>NW_009228305.1:0-17500 GCF_000690835.1 Fulmarus glacialis | reverse complement strand
AAAAGTGCAGTGGGAATACGAATGGCATTTCTCAACTAGTTTTCTTACATTACGTCTCTTCATCAATTTCCTGTTTTAGGGAAAGGAGTTGTCCAAGGCGCCTGTTGTGAGCAATTTATATTCATGTGTTGTTTGCTTTTAAAGTATTTCTTTTGTTCAGGTGGATACCTAAAAAGCAGTATTATTTCAAGGAGGTAGCTTTTGGTGTTTTGGTGACAGGTGGCCCCACTACCTAAGTGTTGGTATGTATTTGCTTAGCTGAATTGCCTGTAGATAACAGTTATACCGAATAGCCCCCTCTTTCCTCAGAAAGTGGTTAAGGCTCATGTAATCTGTGATAAAACTTTTCCAGTCTCTCACTGTTTCTTTTCATAGAATCCTATTCCCTTTCTTCATAGCATTACTAACCAGGAGGGTGACCGCCAGAAAGATGCATGGACCTTAACAAGTCTTCCCCAAGAGCCTGTGTCACATATTTGACAAGTTCGTACAATGCCTCTTACCTTTGCCATCGAAGTGAATTAGGACTGGTCAAAACTTTGCAAAGGAAGCAGATTCAGGCTGAAAGTTCTCATACAGCAAAGCTGTTAAGCAAGTGCTTAAATTGATCTCTCTTCAGCAACCAGCCCTTGCATACATGCCTTAACAGCCTTATTGACCTATGATGGCCACTGAAATGAGGCCTGAGAGCAACCATAGCTCCACTCAAGCTGTACAGTTCCCTAGTGACAATGACAGTATTGCACCCCTATAATTGAAATTGTGGTGATTTCCAGCAGTCTTAGATTTTGAGTGGTTAAGTTTTTGGTTGAAATTGTTTTCCCACATTTAGACTCTTTTTGAAGTGTCCTTGTCTTTCATCTGCTACTGTCCTTTTGTCTGAATTGGTTGCCTATGTTGAACATTTAAAAAAACAAAACAAAACAAAACCACCCAACCCCCCAAAAAAGTTCAGTGTATTGCGAAATAGACAAAATGCAATTACATTAAAAAATTGTAATACAATGGCAGTTACCAGAAACTGATCTCATGTAGGTTGCCTACAGTGACAAAAAGAAGTTCAGTGCCTTAGTAATTCAACACTTGTTGAGATATCTTTGAAAATGTATAAATTTTACTTTTAGCCAAGTTCTGGCTTCCCTTTACTAAGGACAGAAAGTTGTTTTAAACATCCTCCAGTTCCAACCATTCAGTTCAAATAGGCATAGATTTGTGAACCTAATGAGATTTTAAGGGTTGCATTTAAGACATCAAACCAAATTGGATAAAGACATTGCCTTCATACATATTCACAAAGTACTAAATATATTACTTGCTTATGTGAATTATTAACAACATAATAAAGAGGAATTTAAGACAGAATCACGGTGCTCTATAAAAAAAGCAAACAAAGAAAATAAGCATGTAATGTTTTGCCTCGTGTCTTCAGTGACCTCAGTGATAAGAATGTAGTAACCCATGACCAAGCAGTAACAAAAAAATGGGACAAACTAGAATTCTGCCCTCAATCCTCTAGCTTATTCTGGTGTGCATAGCATTGAAATTGTAGAATTTCACAGATTAAGGTAACTACATTTTCTTATTAGTAATACTCCTCTATTTGTTTTTACACGGCTGGGGACCTTTAAGCAGCTGTCTGTGATAAGCCAGCCTTTACAACACCTTCTGTGGCCCACTGTGGTTCTGCTCACCTTACCTCCACTGAGATGGTCAGTGGTTATCAGTTGTCTCCAGCATAACTGGGTGCTATGACAAGATGGCCTTACAGCTAAGTCCTACCAAAGTCCTTCCCCATCCCAAAGGATTCTAATACAGTTTATCTACTGTTTCTGTCTTTTTTTTTCGGCATTCCCAACATCTTTCCATTTGTTGGCATACTGCAAACTGAAAAAATTGAGCTTTCTGTGTTAAAGACCAGCACTGCTAGACTGTAACTCTTGTTATGTCCAGTTATTCCTGAACACATGAGCATGGCTTATTCTGAAATGCCAGTTCTACTTCGGTTCTGCCCGTCAGTGAAGTTCCAAAGCTGAAGCTTAACCTAAGATGTCAAGAGGCCTCTGAACCACCATTTCAGGACGTTAATACGCTCAGGAAGACATTGCAGCATCATTCAATTCGCAGCACACTGAAGCTCTGAGGTGGCCTAAAGCTGTGTGTTTTAACATTTTTCATCTCCTTAAAAAATTCCAATCATTATACTCATGTATAATGTGTTTCAGACTGACATTAGAAATGCTTTTCTTTCATGTGTCACTGATAAGTATTTCTTTGACTCCTCAAGCGTATATAAAAAAGTTCGAAACTACTTGATTCAAGAAATTCAGATTTTATATCCATTTCTATGATGGCAAGCTTCTACCCCACTTTTGTGTTGACCAACAGACTCACGTGTCTTTTATTAATCTGTGTTCTCCAATACATATCAGTTTTGCGGAGTGGGAATAAAAGCATCCAGAACATTTCAGGCACCTCTCCAATCACATAAAATATAGAAGAGACAGAATGCAGAACTGTGTGTATTCTAGTCTGGGTAACTTAAAGTCCAGACAACTGTAAAGACAGTCCATTCTCACAATTATTTTTTTTTCTTTTCTGCCAGCCACCATCAAACAAGATGCTTAGACTGTAAAAGAAAATCTAAAATTTAAAATATCCAATCAATCACACATAGAACGGTTCATGACACAGCCACAAATTCCCACCCTAATTGAAAAATAGTTTTGGAGAAAGAATTTCACATATTGGCATGGACGATGATTACAGGGCTGCTTTACATAGTAGTTTTTCCCATAATTTTGAGTATCTCAGGTACTTAGAAACCACCTTGCAAGAGCTGTTTAGAAAGCCATTCAACAGATGCTGCTAAAATTTACCAATGCCTAAATTTTACTGCTAAATTTTATTTTGATTGACAATGTAACTTTATCAAAATAGCTCCACCACAGAATAAAGAAACAGCAATGTCAATAGAAAAGAATTCTCTACTGATAAAACTGCAGCCACGTTAGAAGGCTAGCAATGCTCTTTAGTATGATGTTCTGGAGTAGACGGGTCTAAGTGACAGCAGCTGAGAAAAGGTTAAAGGATAGAATATGATCTCTTCAGCTAAAAGCACGTTTGCCCTGCGCTGTGGAGCACCATGCAGAAGCATCCAACCCAGGTCTGATCAAGCAAGCTCTTGAACTACAAGTAGTGAGGTCACATTAGCATGGTTGAGTAGCAAGGTTTATTAGCTTTAAAGCAGAGCCTATATAACCCAAGCTATCTGCTTTCAGCATACAAGCCACAGAGTGCTGCCCTATATTATGCAGAGGAAAAAGCAGAGCTGGCACTAGCTGTAACAGTACTGTTAGGGAGTTGTTTAGAAAGAGCAAGCAAAAAAGGCAACTCGTGAGGAAAATGAAGGAAGCAGCGGAGAGAGTCTGGTGGAAAAGCAGTAAAATGAAGACATGAATTTCAGATAGCGAGGGCAGACTAAGAGGAGATGTTATCTATTCAAGAGAGGATTCAGTGGTCTGGAAGCCAGGGAGGTTTGAACTCCCTCACCTCCTCTCCTGAGGGCACTTCTAGCCGGGTAGCTCAAGGCATAAGCAGCCCCTGATGAACTGCATGAAGGACCAACCTGGGCAGCCAGTCATGTCTGCCTTGGCTGCATCCAGCCACACTAGTCCTTATGGCTGCCTGTGTGTGATCTCATTTACTTACAGATGAGCAGCACATCTAATTAGAAGAGTTAGGAGCCATATTTCAGTACTCAGTAATAAAAGCCTAAGCTGGAGAAGTACTAGGCTGCTAATATAATCAGGAATTTTGACCTTGCCATGAGCTCCTATTCTGAATGAGGTTTTATCACAGTATAAAAATCTCTTCACCTGTCCTTGCTAGGGTTTACACAATTGCCACACCAGAGCAAATATGCCCCTGATGGTCATTGAATGTATCCAGGCACTGTATTTTTTTAAATTTACACAAAACCAATGATAACCACTTTCTCTCTTTTTGCTTCTGTTTGTTTTAGAAAATGCCAAACAAACTGAGCTTTGGGAGTTATAACTCATGCTGTTTAAAATAAACTGCCATTGGCAAAACATAAATATCTAGCTTTGCTGCTTTTTTTCATCCAAAACTGATTGAAGAGGTAGAAAATCAACAGAATAGACAGACTGCTGGTCATTGACTTTTAAACTCACCGATATTATTTCATCATCTGTCTCTTCCCCCTACTGTTTTTTGCACTTACATTATAAAAAGATTAGGATTTAGGAAAGGATGATACCCTTTATTAGGCTGATAGATGTAAGTAAGAGAAACAGACAAGCTTTGGGACAGGTTTGAGATAGAAGCCACGGGTTGAGAACAATTTCCTTTAAGGTTACATCAATTATGTTAATGAATTAGACAAACTGAGGGGATAAAAAAGTTGGAATAGGTATAGCAAAAGAGGGCATTAGTAAGCAGAGAGAATTTAAGATTGTTAGTTCTTGTAGGACAGAGACTAAAATGCAAAACTGTTAGGTGATGGTAAAATGTATGGGGAAATCACATTGTGCTATAAAACCAATACCTCCACTGCATTCCTAATATCGAGCATTTTGGCTTCCATCTCAGACGTAAAGCAGGGCTTGTGTGCCTGAAAACTCATCTGGTTTTCCTCAGAAACTGGGTTGATCTAAAGAGAGATCCTTTTCCCCACAAGTCTTGCCTTATGCCGTCCACAGCCACAATAATGCTATGATTATACAGTGGGTTTTTGGTGGCCTTCAGCTTTGTTTTTGTACCTTTGTGCCTACAGCAACAGGCAGTGAGTGACCCACGTCCAGGCTGCCTGGGCGCTGTGGTGCCAATACAACTAATACTGACCGATCACTTCTCTCTGCTTCTTAGTGGTCTTCCAGGTCTAGGATAAACTTCTGATGAACGTGGGACTAGATGGACCTATGCTATGTTAGGAGGTTCGGTTGTTACAAAATTTGTTACATCTTCAAAAAAAGAAAATTATTTCCGAGTTTGTGTAGCCAAGGACCAGCAACTGTGACAAAATCAAAGCCTAATGAAATGCAAAATACAGGGAATTGTATAAATTAGTACCCAATCAGCATTAAGGTGTTACGAGAAAACACTAAATCATCCATTATTGCTATAAAAAGGAGCAGTGCCAATGTACAGCAGAATCTAAATAAATTAAGTCAGCACAACTCCTGTGTATAAACAAGGATCACAGCAAAATAACACATTCTCCAGTTGTGTGTGAGCAATTAAAACAAACTGAAGCAATACTGTAGCAAAATTATTTTTAAAAATAAGTGAGTGACAAAAAGAAATTAAGGGTCCCCTTCTCAATAAATCTTCATGAAACATTTAACTACTTCCTCAGTGCTTTTTTTTTTTTTTTAAATTAAAAACTTGCTGCTTTTACATGTTTGTTAGAAGATCTGGTTGAACGTTTTTATTTCTTCCTAACTTTGCATTTACACAAGAATATCGAATATTCACTTATGTTTACTTTTTTGGGGGTAGCTCACCTCTGGCAGTTTTTGGATGATTCAGTAAAGAATATTGGAAAGGTCTTTTACTATGTATGTTAATGGGTAGATGTTCAGAGGGCAATTTAACACACTAGTGTTAAATCTGTTTTAACAAAAAAATAAGTTTACATGTTTTGAATTAAAACAGTCTGATTAACTGGGCTACTCTCATCAGTATGCAATGCTGGGATCCCCCACTTTTGCCAGACAAAGTAGTAACTGTCTAATGCTAAAACAAGTGAACACCCTGGTTCTTTTAGTTCTTCCCAAAAATAGAGAAAAATTATTTGGATAGCCTATATATATATATATTTATATTTACAAATATAAAGTGCCTACCACCGTATTGATAAACATTCTTTGGAGCCACTCTGATGGTTTGGATCAGCCTTTTTCTCCATACAGGATGATCGTTAAATTGATCTGGATAAAATAAAAATTCAAAGACTATAGCTAGTTTTGGGACGAATAGTTCCAAAGTATTAGGGATTGACGCTACCCTTTACACAAATCTAAAAATATACAAAGAAATGGAAATGTTTCTAAAAATCTCTTAAATGTTTTTAGAAGGGATATAATTGTCTGATATCTATTGTATTGATAATTGTCTATAACTACTATAACAGATATAAACAGCCAAGGGCTTTCAAAGTTTACTCTGTTAAACACAATAGGCCTTTCTTTATAAGTTACCCTACCAAGCTTTTCCTCCCTATTTCTTTTCTCTGAAACACCGTCTTACTTTTATACAGACAATACAGGTGTCAGCTTGCACTGACTTTGAAAACGAAGATGTTTGCTATACATGTGATTAATCCATTAACTCTAAACCACGCTATTTTACCAAAGGGTGGTCAAGAGGTTTGAGGGAGAGAATATCACTCTCTCTCAGCATTAACAAATCCATTCCGAAAGGGACACTTTTCATCTCATTTGTAAGACACATAGTCCCATAAAGCCAAGATGTATAAGGCCGTATAAATTATGTGTACATGTCAGTGAGACAAAAGCTGTCTCTGTCAGCACTGGGGTGTGTTTTCCATCGCTTAACAAAAAAGAAAAGGGCACGCAATTTTCAAACAGTCTCCTTTCATCACCTGGAAACTAGATATCTACAGGATAAACTGAAAGCAGAAGCAAAGTTATTATGTTATCTGAATAGCTATTGGGCTTATGGTTAGACAAGCAGAACACCAGGGGAAAAAAAAATCAAGCAAAGAATTAGCAGCTTTGCTGTGAGAACTTGAAATCTGTAACAAGATGGATCTTAGATGCCAAGTTAATGGGTGAACAACTATATCATCTTACAGAAATAAGATTCTTCTTAATTTACAAGTGTTAAATAAAATATGCAACTATTGTTAAAAATGACAATTCTCCAAATGTTCCTCCACATTCCTTCACGTAAAGGGACAGCATTACCGCAGTCAATGAATATATGATCTACCTCACATTTGGTTCATTTTCTGCTTCTGCTGGCCTTTCTGTATGGATGAGGGAGCTACAAACAACAGAAAAATATGAAAATATAACTATTAAAAACCCTAACCAAATTATTACAAGGATTTAGCTTTGTCTTGAGCCTTTAAAGCTGCACTACATCATGGTTGGTACTCAGTATGGGATTATATCTACATATTGAACCTGGGAGAAATTAATTATAAAAAAGGTCGCTGGGATTTTTCTTTTAAATTATTTTGTTGGTAAAGAGCATTTTTAAGTCAACAGAAATTTTCTTAAGGATTAGTTTTTTGTTTGTTTTGTTTTTTTTTTACCATCCTGGATCTTCATCAAGAAATAAAACCTGAATTTTAACAAAATCTATTAAAAAAAAAAAAAAGGGCCGTAGCCGTACATCGAAGATAATTCTTTTTTTCTTCACAAAAAAAACCCAAGCAAAAATACCCCACCCCAAAACACATTCCTAATGTCATTCCAGTTCGAGATGTTTAACTTTAGGTAACTGGGTTTTGTATACCTAGTAATATCATTGGTGTTATGATAAAGCTGATAGTATTGCTAAACATGGTTCTGACATCACTGAAGGCAAGGCCCCTTCTGAGCAGTGATTATATTTTCTGTAAGTGGAATCCTGAACAAATTGCAAACCAGGACACTTTTTTATCAGCCTCAGTGAGCTGAGATTAATCTTTTCTGTCTTCACACAAATAAAAATATCCAATGGTGTGTACAAGTGCTAAACACAGGCTGGCTCCACCTGCTTCTTTCAGAGCTAATCACTCTGTGAGATACTGGAAGTAGAAGAAACTTTGGGGAGCCAAACACAAAGAATGGTTGGTTGATAAGGCTACCTTTCAGGGGCAGTAAAGCAAAGACAGGATTTCCTGTTTGATAACAGAAGAGATAATGAAACTCTGAATAAACTGATAGTATTTCAACAAAAAATTCACAAAGATACTTTTCCTTCTCTGGGTTTTATACCAGTATTTCTTAGTGGTCTCTACTGCTCCCTAGGAGAGGGGCCTCATACAAATGTCCAAATAACTCACATTTTCATTTCTGTTAGGTTTGCTCAATGTTAAGAATTGGTCATCAGTTTTCCAGTGCAAAGTGCAAAGACTTTGAGATCTTCTCCCCTATTTACAATGAAATACTTCAGAAGATATTTTTCCTATAAATTACCTCATTAAAAAACGTACTACTTTTCTTTTATGTATTTCTACTTACCATGCCATTCCAGTTAGTGGCCACTGCAATGCAGTCAATCCATCAATCCAAATTATATCGAAACTACTAGAGACGATGTGGGATGGATATAAACTATTCGCTCTGAAATACTAGGCTGGGGTGGGTGAATAGCTGGCTTTCAGTTAAGCCTGACATCATAAGAAACATGCCTATTAGTCTAAAACCTTTCATGGTTCTGCATGCATCATGTCAGCAATAATGATAATTCTCGGTAAGGATAAAACAAGAGTACATTAAATGTATTTATGATCTCATGAGCTGCAATCAAATAGAAAACAACACTTTTCATAGAGAAAATCAGTTGCTGCTCACATACACTAATGAGCAGCAAGTTAGCATGCTGGACAAAGATGTTCTCAAGTCTTTCACCTTTTTGTACTGAAACTTTCCCAACAATACTTACTTATTCCACGACACTTTGGTCTAGCAAAGTATTCATTCCTGTACACAATTTTAAGCAGACGAGCAGCCTTAGTGAAGCTGATGGTTCCACTTATTGGCTTAAAGATACGCATACACTCAAGTGCACTGCTGGATCAGAGCCTACAAGCTGCGAAGGATGCTTACTAGCTACAAAATTCATTGAGACACACAGGAATTGTAAGCTCTCAGGACCTCTCCGTATGTATGACCTCATTTAGAGCTTCTGATCAGTTGCCAAACATTTACTTAGCTGTTAGCACACTGTTAGTTAATGTGTAACACCTGCACAAACCCTGAAAATAATGTATTTCAACCAGCTAGCTGTAAGTCACTAAGTTTTATTTTAAATCTCTATAAAAATTCTGTATAAAAAGTGTAGTCACAGTTTTATAAATATGAAACTATAAGTCACTTAAGCTTAATTTAGAGTGTAATAAACCTCAACTTTCTATTTGGGTTCTTCTCAGGTCTTCTTGGAAAAACCAAAGACAAAAAAAATATTTTTGCAGTATAAACATTACTTTAACAATTCAATTATTACTGATACACACTGAGAAAATTATACAGTATTGTCTTTATCAATAAAACTGTGAGCTGAGTTTGTTGCTGTTGAGGTTCAAATAAAACGTCCCAGTAAATATACATTAATCCTCTGAAAAATGGGACAAGTTTGTCAGTGCCTTCCAAAGATGATTGCCGTCAATTTCTGTTTGAATTCTGAAAGAGTTTTCATATGCCTAGTATGGTAAGTATTTAAAGTCATGAAACCCTGCTGTTGGTATAGAAGAACATGTGAATTATCATAAAACAATAGATCATGGTCTATTTATACTGCTACATGCCAGAGACAGATAGTAGATGAAAAGAATAAAAGCTGTAGCTGGTGGCCTTCAAGTAGAATGCACTTACATTATTATATATACCCCTCATATAACTTAATTCTCTAAGTACACAGCATTTAATGTTGGTTAATCAGGATGAAATTAGTACCAATTCAATGACAGCCTTAAATCAGTTAGCTCAGGAAGGCCACCCCTGTCACCATGGCAGCACGGCCCTAAGAACAGGTTGTAAACACATCAGAGGACGTGAGCAAACACTCAGGAGCATGGCTATTTCACTGTTACACCGCTATAGTTATCCAAACTAGCACATCTAAACCTGGTATGGGTAAATCACTGCAGCCATAACACAGTCTTGTGAAGAACACCCCTCATGCTCATTCTATAAATTCATTCTTCATTGGGATTTCCAGTTGAAATACCATCCACAAGTTGCCCAAGCTACAGTCCGCAGGACATTTTCTGTCTGCCAGAACAAGCTGTGGAACTTGTAACCTGTTCTCAACTGCTTCCAATCTTCAGGCCACAGCACCCTTTCCACATCTAGTGAAAACTATACATCCACAATATGACAGATGGGAAGCCAAAGGGCTCCTCAGGAAAGACAGCAGAAGCAAGATGCTACTGGCACAAAAACAATTCATCCAGCTGGTGTTCTCCATCCTGACCATTCCTAAGAGTGAAGACAGCTAGGAAATGGCTGCAAGAAATGCCTGGACTGTGGTTACCCCCATCTCTGGCCACCTTCTCTCAAAGCAGCTCGAAGCCCAGAGGCACTTGCCTGTGTCATGGGTAATGCAGCACATGCAAAGAAAGTCCAGTGCCTCCAAGACTCCATCCATGAAGACATGGACTGGCAGATCTGAATCTCTTCAGTAGTCCCAAACACATGATAGCGGAGTGCTGAGACCTCACCAGGCTTTCAATGCTGGACATCACTGAAATCTGCTGTAGATAAAGAGTAAGTCTGTGAGTGCAATCTGTATCGAGAACATGAGGCAGCTGTGTGAACACTTTGGGTTTCTTTCTTTCATTGTAAAAGCTATGAAAGGGAAACAAAAATTCTGCAAATAACTGCAGTCATATTGAATCCAAGCCCAAAGTTCTTGAAAAGACAGTTTTGCAAAGCTGATGGTGTGTGATTTCAAGTGGACCTTTGCTACAGTGCCCTTGTAGCAGTGGGACAACACAAGGAGGGTAAGAGGGAGAGGGAAAGGGTTACTGAGCCCCTGTGAGACAGACGGAGACTCACGCAGCACAGAAACGGCAGAACTACTGGTAGCTGCCTCTGCCACTTCACTGCCCACTCAACCTCCTTGACAGAAACAAGCCTGGACTTCTGCATCCCGTTAATCCCTGTCTGTGGTCACGACAGCTGCAAAGACAGTTTAACCTAAACTTAAGTAACGCGGGGGCTAAAGCATCCCCAGGCAGGTCTGGCAGCCAGGACACTGCACAGCTACCTCACACCTACCGCACTCGGAAGGACTACGGACGGGCCAGAGGAAGCTTTCTGATTTCCGTATTTAATTTGCTCACTGTGGAAATGAAAAACGGTGTTTTACTACCTATCAGCACCACAATATATACTTGAGCTGTGACATTCATGCTGGGATTTTTCCATCCTGCACGTATCATGCTGGAAAACTATTAAGCCAACTTATTATTTTAACTACAAAGGTACAAGTCACTTTATCTCCAAGTATATCCTATAAGCCCACTGCTAGCTATCTACTACCCACCTTAGTGGCTCATCAGAAAAAAAAAAAAAAAAAAAAAGGCAAAAAGTAGCTTTAGTATGCATACATATGCACAATAGCATACAAATGTGAAGGCCAGTTTTCAAAAGCACACCAAAAGTCAACCCTCAGTGGGATGCACTTCTACAATTACTTTCAATTTCAACTTCTTTTCAACATAGAGCTCTTCTTGAAAATGTTTAAACAGTACATAGCTGTTTTCATGAGCTTCAGAAACAGCATTTCAATCAAGTTTATTTTTTGTGAGAAAACATTATGTGTATAATCACAGAAAACAAATGAGATGATTGTTTTACACAATCTATCACAACTGAGGAATGCAATTTGAATTTAAGCTGTGCAGTATCAGTCCACAAAGCCAAAATAAATTAATGATTCTTTAAACTTACATAGTTAAAAAATTCGATGAAATCACTAATTACTCCTTGACCCTGTATACATATTTACATACATTAGCATCTCCACCTCTGGATCAATAATAACATTATCTTTGTGTTTTTAAAGGATTCAAACACTGCAGTCAGGAGTAAGTTGAAAGGAGCAAGGACCACACCTCCTTTTGCAAAACAGATTTTATAAAATAGCACACATCAAAAGGAAAGTTCCTCAGGGTCTCTGGTAACAGAGATTTTTATGACTGTTTTGTAGAAATTTGCAAGCTGAAAATATTTACTAGCCTCAAAAGCAATTAAAAACACTGCCAAATTCAACTGAGAGTTTCTAAAGCTGTGATGCAACACACCTCATGAACTGCACTTCCTGACATTAGGTTAAGTTATGCACGTAATCTAATGTAACCTCTCTTCCACAAAGCATGTATTTTGTTTGAGGTTGGTGGTTTTGCCTGCTGTTTTGTTTCCTGGATTCATCTATTTTTGAGTGAGTACAGTATCCATTACAAAACTTTGATGAGCCTGGAGTCTCAAGATCTTCTTTGAGGGCTTAACACAAGGATCCTTGTGGTGAACACCGAGATCAACTGAATTTACTTTGAGCTTTGCTTTGTGCCTTTTCTTCACGCTAGAGATGATTATTATTTAACACACCTATATATAGCGCAGAAGCAAAACCAGTGCAAATCATCGTCACCTTTCAAAACTAGCAAAATAACCCCCCAAAACATTGCTGAACTGCTGCATAGCTGCTTCAGCTTCTACAGGATATTCTTTCACCGTACCCTGTACCTAATGTCAGGCATTGCAAAAATTTCCACTACATCATCCCTGCTAATTTAGTCTTTGGTCTTTCCATTGATAGAAATAACCCTCCTCCTTTAAAAAAAAACTGACTGGGCCTTATTTGGTATAGCTATAGGTGTTGTACAGCCAGTAATCACCTTATGGGATTAGAAGGGGGTGACAGGTTACAGTGCTCTGTCTTGCAGTAGGCTTTCTTCCTCAAAATTTCCCACCTTTCCTATCAGTGCAGCTTCAACAGTGGGAGAAGTAGTAGGATCATTAGTGTACGAGATCCACGGCAAGCACAGAGCAGTCGTCTGGCAAGTGCAGCAGTTAAAGCATTGACAGCTTCTTCAGAGCAGTCTTTTCCGTGGGGCGGACTTTGTCACCACTGCACAGTAACTGAATTATCCAGTGTATGTAATTAAAAAAAGATGCTGGCATAGACAGGTCTCACAAGTCTGCGACGTAAATCTTGTCCCTTGGAAAATCTGTTATTAGTTGAAGTATATAATATCTAGAACAGCTAATAAAATACCCGAGGCTAATTATCATGTAGGTGCTGTTACCATAACTAAGAGTAAGCACTGCAAAAGTTTTCAATAAACAAAACTGTGTAATATGCAACCGGAAAATATTGGCCTTTCCCACACAGCAGTCAAGGGATAAACAATGTAGGAATTCAATGCAAAATTCATCATTTCCCTAAATAAAAGCTTGACTTTCTTGCCTTCATTCTTTTCCATGTGTTGATACCTTTTATTTGAATGTAAGCTTGCAATTTCTGCTTTTCAGCTTGCCTGAAGGTCGGAAAACTGAAAAACTCATACATACTTTCTCTGCTTTCGCACCTCTCACCAGTTGTGTCGGCAACAGAAAGGCTGACCTTCCTGACCACAGCAGATAAAAAAATAATTCAGATAGGAAAAACACGAAAAGGCAGTACCGCAGCCTAGCTGCTGATGAAGACCAAGGCAAAGCCGACGTCTTTCTGCCAAGAGGCAAAGTTCAAAGGACTGTACTAGAAAGGTCCAAACCCTCATGGGAAAACCCATACATAAAGGGCACATTTCAACTTGTTGAAACCCTCATGGGAAAACCCATACATAAAGAGCACATTTCAACTTGGTCCAAGTTGGTGACCAGGCTTGCAGAGGGTTAATATTAATGGTGACAACTATTTGGAATACTAAAACATCACACTAGACCCCCTTATGGGAACTTGAACTCTTTCTTCCTACAGGGCTGGTTCATGCGACACCATATCCCTAAGGATAAACTGCAAGCAACACAGAAAAAAATCTACTGAAACTGCAAACCAAATTTACTACCCAAAGTCAGAAGTATAAATACGCCAAGAGCTAGAGGGTCATTTGAAATTCTCTCTCAAGTAATTACTCATCCAATCTCTACAGAAATTTGCCAAGCACGTCCTAGCGCTTCCTGCATTAAAATTTTGCGGTGGCTAGTGGCTGCCCAGATCCAAAACAGAAGATCAGTTATGTAGAAAATGATCTCCAGGAAACTAAATCTATCTGAAAAACTTACTGAAATTTGTACAGCTAAATGGATAATTTTGATAAAAGCAATAATTTTCCAACCGCATGTGAAGCTCTAAAACTTAGAATTTAGGACAAAAATATATCTGTGTTTCTTCACTGAACTTTCCCTAGCAAATATAAACAGTAACACGTACGTTAGATACTGCAGTAAGCACCTCTCTTTCCTAAGTGTGTATGTTAGAAGCTGTAGCAGAAAGGTAACCTTGTTTGTCTTATTTACATGATCACTTATGAGAGTTTCCATTATAACACGAAAAATACACTTTTTAAAGACCTTCCCCGCTGAAACCCCGCACGAAGGGTCTAGATATGTAAGGCGGTTACATATTTGAAAGTTAACTGGCAAATAAAAATTAATTATAGAACTTTATGCTTTGCAAGCATTGCGTGTTTTTTCTTGAACATCATTAACTCAAGACAACATAAATGTCTCTCCAAATTAAAAAAGCTCTGAAATTATGACTGCTGCCAGAGAAGAATCTGACCCCGAATGGGTTGCCTGAAACGGAACATGTGGTCGCTCTGGTGGGGATCACAGGCACTGCTGCTCCAGGTTCGCCTCTTTGTTTTCCTATTAAAAAAAAAAAAAAAAAAAAAAAAAAAAAAAAATTCCTAGATGAATCTTAGAATCAAATTTACTTGTTAAGGCTGGAAAACAACTGAAAAATAAGTGCAACTTCAAGCCCATTTAAATAAAAAGGAAAACCCATCAATACAGTTCTGTAGGTAACTGATGAAATCATCATTTGTTTAGGAGGGACTTTATGATTATTCGGGTGCGTGGCTGGTATTACTTTCATTGTATTAAATGAAATCAACCCTACAGATTGTAGGGTTACAGAAGTAAGACGGACTGTAGCCTACCAGAGAATGTTCTTCCTTTTTATTATTATTCTAATAATTATGACTTGTACTGCAGTAAGACTTCGGAGATACTGCCTCGGACACAGCAAACTTTCTTCCCAGTTTAAAATTAAAGAAAATGTACTTTCTAGGTTGTGCATCTCTGTAACACATGCGGAAAACCTCTCAAACAGGAAAAAAAAAAGTTAAAATTATACAAGGTTTAGCCTAGTCTGAGCCGTCCCCCATTTCCTTTCCTGGAGCACATCTGTCTCCAGTGTCAGGTTACTGGTGCACATTCCTTCTGCCTGATGACTACCATTTTCTTCCGGAGCACTGTCACCCCCCAGGCAGGAAAGGCAGCTGAGCACAAACAGGCAGGGAAGCGGATTTTTTTTTTTTCCTCCAGAAGAAGCATAAAATGCAAAAAAGGAAGAATAGGTTTTAGTTTCTGAGTAGGTTTTCATTTCCAAGCACAGATTAAAATCATGTCAAAGTCCATCATTTTCTCATGAAATAGTAATTTTTGAGGTAACGAGTTTTGTCTAGAAAAAGTAGTCTTCACGATTACAGTCAATGAAGAAGGCAAACATTATATTTGGCTTCTGATGCTGTACCCTGGACTGAAGAAAAACCATCCTTTATGTTCGTGGCTGGCGCATAGACCCAATAAAACTATGAGATGATAATCCCAATGAAATTTGTGGTGAAAAAAACCACACCACAGACGCCTAAACAGCATTTAAAAATTTATCCCTTTGAGCATTTCTTTGCCAACTTTCACCCCTCGAGCAGCAACTCACGTAATTTTTTTGCACTTTTTCTTTCATTCGTTGCACAGCTCATATACTGTCTTGCAATGTAATAGAAAGGAACGATGAAAAGCCTAGAACTTTTCCTAATGACATTTGCCATTGGACTTGATTATTTGCTTCACCAAATTCTTTTGAAGGAAACATTTTTATCCCTGATCTTGTATGGTTAGTGAAATAATTCCTCCGGATCAGCAGGATGGATGAATTTGGGGAACACAAAGTTAGAAAATTTGATTAGAAACTCTGATATTAAATCTTATCTGACACTTCTAAGCCAAAATAAACAAGAATTTTCATACTTATCATCACTCTGCTGAGCATTCAGCATGTCTTCTCATAGCACAGCAGAGATCCACAATGATCAATGTATTTTTATGGATTTCTAGGAGGGGAAGAGGTATTATCCAAGAGAGTATCCAAGGTACAGAGATTGAAACCAGTATTACCATATATAACAATTCCTGTACTCGATTTATCCTTTGGCATTGACAGCATTCAAAAGCTGTTCTCAAAGATTAGTGACAAGCACTGTTTTTCACTAGAGTTTATAATTACGTGCTGGTCTTCAAAGGAAAGGTAGGATTCAACTTCTGACTAGCAGTCCAATAGGGAATGCTAATTAATCCCTTACTCCTTACTAGAAAGTGCCCGATTATCTTTCTCTCCTGTTGTTATCATCCAACTCTGCCTATTCTTATTACTATTAATTTTCCTGCTCCTACCTATTATTTTATCTTTTGTGCTTCCAATCCTCTCAGTATAACTCCTGTCATATACATGTTCTCAGAAAAAGGCATCTTTCTGTAAAAAAGCATCTACACTCAGTTCTTGCATCTCCCTGCAAAATTTGACTTAAAAATGTAATATCACTTGCACTCTCTTTTAAATTATTGAAAGATTTTATATTTTCTATATGTGGCAAAATAATTTGATATTCCCTCAGTCACTTTTCCCTTGTTTCTCCCAATCTTATTCTTAAAAATGGCATAACGATTTCAAATTATTTTTCCCCAAATAAATAAATAGGCTGTAACAGACACTCTGTACTGAAAATATCATGCAGAACAATTTATATCCTGTATATACAGTACTGAATATGACTTACCGAAATATGTCAAGCAAAAGACAATACCACATGTGTTGCTTACAGTTAATCCTTGATACCCAGGAAAGGCAGTTCTAAATTTTCCTTGTAACTTTTGAAATTAGTTCTGCTATGTGCTAACTGCATTTTTCACTTTCTGGAAGTAAACTGATGATTTGACTATTTTGATTCTATCAAGGGGGAGGTAAGGAATAGAGTACCTGCTGGAAAAATAGCAATTACATAGGTAATAAATGCTGAAACCATCATCCTTTTATCGTGTTCCTTTCAGATTATAAAAGAGAAGGGAAGCTTTTCATTCAAAGAACTACCTCTTCTAGCTCATAAAGCATTATCTGCAGACCTCCAGCTTTCCTATGTACTTTACATTCCTTTTCCTCTAAAGCCAATTAAAAAAAACAACCAACCAACCAAACAGCAAACCATGAAAAAAGCAGAAACATTACATCGTTACATTTTGTCTAGTTGTTCTTTGCCTAATTTCAAGCAGTGGTATGCCATACGAAAGTAAGTACCTGAAGGAAATCTGTTTGCAAAAGAACTATAAATTCTAGAGTGGGACTGTAATAATACATTTTAGAAATTTCTTCAGTGGGTAATCATCAAAATATTACTCTATCTTACACAAAGATTACAAGAAATCTGTGATGCTCATGTTGTAGTGACTTGGATTCATATAAACCTTTGTAAACTTTTGCACAGAGTAAACGTGGATTGAATAGCTCAAAGTACGCT